>NC_054501.1:2927878-3012132 GCF_017639515.1 Carcharodon carcharias
CTCTACAACCCTCCCTATCTCTCTAACCTCCTCCAGCCCCTACAACCCTCCCTATCTCTGTAACCTCCCCCAGCCCCTACAACCCTCCCTATCTCTGTAACCTCACCCAGTCTCTACAACACTCCCTATCCCTTCAACCTCCTCCAGCCTCTACAATCCTCCCTATCTCTGTAACCTCCCCTAGTCCCTACATCCCTCCCTATCTCTGTAACCTCCTCCAGCCCTGAGAACCCTCCCTATATCTGTAACCTCCTCCAGCCCCTACAACCCTCCCTATCTCTGTAACTTCCTTCAGCCCCTACAACCCTCCCTATCTCTGTAACCTCCTCCAGCCCCTACAACCCTCCCTATCTCTGTAACCTCCTCCAGCCCCTACAACCCTCCCTATCTCTGTAACCTCCTACAACCCTCCGAGATCTCTGCGTTCCTCCAATTCCGGCCTCTCGAGCATCCCCCGATTCCCATCGCTCCACCATTGGCGGCCGTGCCTTCAGCTGCCTGGGGGGGGCCCTGAGCTCTGGAATTCCCTCCCTAAATCTCTCTGACCCCCTCATTCTCACTTTCTCTCTGTCGTTCTCCTTCTTCAAAATGACCTCTTTTAGCTAGCTTGTGGTCACCTGTACCCAATATGCCCCTATGTGGTTCCGTTTCAGATTCTATCTGATGGACACTCCAGTGAAGCACCTTTATAAATTTGTGGGTTGTAGGTTTCAGTGATGTTGGTTGAGGGGTAAAAATTGGTCCCAGGCTATTGGGGAGAAATCCCCCCCCCACCCCCATTGGCTGCCCCTATCTTCTTGCAAATGTAGCTGTGGGATCTATTACGTCCACCTGAGAGGGTAAATGGGTCTAACATCACACCTCCGATGACGGCACCTCCGACAGTGCGGCGGTCCCTCAGCACTGACCCTCCGACAGTGCGGCGCTCCCTCAGCGCTGACCTTCCGACAGTGCGGCACTCCCTCAGCGCTGACCCTCCGACAGTGCGGCGCTCCCTCAGCGCTGACCCTCCGACAGTGCGGCTCTCCCTCAGTTGACAGTGGCGAGGGTCGGCGATGTTGGGAGTGAAGATTGGGGTGGTGAATTTGGGGATTGAAGAGTGATTCTTCCCCCATGCTAAAACGATGTTTTGATTTTATTCTCAACTTGTGTGACTAAGTGTGACGCTGTTCCCTGTGTCGTAGGTAACCTGGAACAAGCCAATATGGAGCTGAGGGCCATCATCAAGAGAATATGGAAACGTACTAAACCCAAAATCCTGGATGAGATTATTCCCCCTCCGGAAGGTTAGTGATCACCACGGAGAGACTGTCACCAACACTGACCCAGTCTCCCCATCGGAGACCCCTTTTACAGACCGAGTCTCCTCATCAGAGACCCCTTTTATAGACCGAGTCTCCTCATCCGAGACCCCTTTTATAGAGAGGGTCTCCCTATCGGGGACCCCTTTTATAGAGAGAGTCTCCCCAGCAGAGACCCCTTTTATAGAGAGGGTCTCCCTATCGGGGACACCTTTTATAGAGAGAGTCTCCCCAGCAGAGACCCCTTTTATAGAGAGGGTCTCCCCTTCAGAGACACCTTTTATAGAGAGAGTCTCCCCATCGGAGACCACTTTTATAGAGAGAGTCTCCCCATCGGAGACCCCTTTTATAGAGAGAGTCTCCCCATCGGAGATCCCTTTTATAGAGAGTCTCCCCATCAGAGACCCCTTTTATAGAGAGAGTCTCCCCATCGGAGATCCCTTTTATAGAGAGAATGTCCCCATCGGAGACCCCTTTTATAGAGAGAGTCTCCCCATCGGAGATCCCTTTTATAGAGAGAATGTCCCCATCGGAGACCCCTTTTATAGAGAGAGTCTCCCCATCGGAGACCCCTTTTATAGAGAGAGTCTCCCCATCGGAGATCCCTTTTATAGAGAGTCTCCCCATCAGAGACCCCTTTTATAGAGAGAGTCTCCCCATCGGAGATCCCTTTTATAGAGAGAATGTCCCCATCGGAGACCCCTTTTATAGAGAGAGTCTCCCCATCGGAGACCCCTTTTATAGAGAGAGTCTCCCCATCGGAGATCCCTTTTATAGAGAGTCTCCCCATCAGAGACCCCTTTTATAGAGAGAGTCTCCCCATCGGAGATCCCTTTTATAGAGAGAATGTCCCCATCGGAGACCCCTTTTCTCGAGAGAGTCTCCCCATCGGAGACCCCTTTTATAGAGAGAGTCTCCCCATCGGAGACCCCTTTTATAGAGAGAATGTCCCCATCGGAGACCCCTTTTATAGAGAGAGTCTCCCCATCGGAGATCCCTTTTATAGAGAGAATGTCCCCATCGGAGACCCCTTTTATAGAGAGAGTCTCCCCATCGGAGACCCCTTTTATAGAGAGAGTCTCCCCATCATTGACGCCGATCATTCTTCGAAACTCTGAGGTATATCAGCCTGTTCCACTATGTCGCTCCTCAAATGGCAATCCTGTCCCCCTCCCCCCCCCCACACCAGGAATCAGCCTGATAATCCTTTGCTGCCCTCCCTCTAGGGCAAGTATACCCTTCCTTAGGTAAGGGGGCCAAAACTGCCCACCATACTCCAGGTGTGGTCTCGCCAAGGCCCTGCTGTCCGTTGACTCCTTAAGCCTTGTACTGCACTCCCTGTCCCACCCAAGTCTAACGTACCATTTGCCCTCCTGGTCACTGTCCATGCCTGTGTGCTAACTGCCTCCAAGTTGTCCATCAGCCCACCCCCCTCACTGCCGCCGTTCCCAGTCTCTCACCATTTCAAAAACATTCTGCTATCCTATTCTGACCATCAATGGGTGGAGTGCCTTCCACCTCCCCCCACACACACACTACCCTCCACCATGCCATGCTGTTGACAACTCACTGAGCCTGTCTGCCGGCTCCTGGAGTGTGGCTGGGATATCGGAGGGGGCCAGGAGTTCCCCAGAGATTCTGTTCCCTCGTTCACGGGATGTGGGGGTCGCTGGCCGGGCCCGGCCTTTATTGCCCATCCCTAATTGCCCCCCCTTGAGAAGGTGGTGGGTGAGCCGCCTTCTTGAGCCGCTGCAGTCCCCGTGTGGTGTAGGTACACCCACCGTGCTGTTAGAGAGGGAGTTCCAGGATTTTGTCCCCGTGTGGTGTAGGTACACCCACCGTGCTGTTAGGGAGGGAGTTCCAGGATTTTGTCCCGTGTGGTGTAGGTACACCCACCACGCTGTTAGGGAGGGAGTTCCAGGATTTTGTCCCCGTGTGGTGTAGGTACACCCACCGTGCTGTTAGGGAGGGAGTTCCAGGATTTTGTCCCCGTGTGGTGTAGGTACACCCACCGCGATGTTAGGGAGGGAGTTGCAGGATTTTGTCAGTGTGGTGTAGGTACACCCACCGTGCTGTTAGGGAGGGAGTTGCAGGATTTTGACCTGTGTGGTGTAGGTACACCCACCGTGCTGTTAGGGAGGGAGTTCCAGGATTTTGTCCCCGTGTGGTGTAGGTACACCCACCGTGCTGTTAGGGAGGGAGTTCCAGGATTTTGTCCCGTGTGGTGTAGGTACACCCACCGCGATGTTAGGGAGGGAGTTGCAGGATTTTGTCAGTGTGGTGTAGGTACACCCACCGTGCTGTTAGGGAGGGAGTTGCAGGATTTTGACCCGTGTGGTGTAGGTACACCCACCGTGCTGTTAGGGAGGGAGTTCCAGGATTTTGTCCTGTGTGGTGTAGGTACACCCACCCTGCTGTTAGGGAGTGTGTTCCAGGATTTTGACCCAGCGACAGTGAAGGAACGGCCGATATATTTCTAAGTCGGGATGGTGAGGGACTCGGAGGGGAACTTGCAGTTGGTGGTGTTCCCCATGTGTCTGCTGCCCTTGTCCTTCTAGGTGGTAGAGGTGGTGGGTTTGGGCGGCGCTGTCGAAGGAGCCTTGGCGAGTTGCTGCAGTGCATCTTGTAGATGGTACACACACTGCTGCCCCTGTGCGTCGGGGGTGGAGGGAGTGAATGTTTGTGGATGGGGTGTTGATCAAGCGGGGCTGCTTTGTCCTGGATGGTGTCGAGCTTCTTGAGCGCTGTGGGAGCTGCACTCATCCAGGCAAGTGGGGAATATCCCATCACACTCCTGACTGGTGCCTTGTAGATGGGGGATAGGCTTTGGGGAGCCAGGAGGTGAGTTACTCACCGCAGGGTTCCCAGCCTCTGACCTGCTCTTGTAGCCACAGTATTTATATGGTTGGGTCCAGTTCAGTTTCTGGTCAATGTGCTGGGATACCCACAAGCCCCCAGCACAGTCCCCTGGAATTTCCCAGCTAGGGATTGCACTGAAATTTCCGGGGAACCTCAAACTTCCTCTGGGAGATCACCCCACACTGGGAACCACCCGGAAATACGATTTGAACTGCAAACTCTGGATGGTTCCGACTCAGTGACACCAAAAGTTACCCTGAAAATGTTCGGAGAGTTGAAGCCTCTTGTAGCTTCTGGGTAACTATAAGCACCGACCCACCCCTCCCCCCATGGAATTCCCCCCAGCCCCACAGAACCCCCCCCATCCCCCACTAACACCCCCCCCGCCCCCGTCTCAGCCTGATCGCCCACCCCTACGCATGACCCAACACACACTCCCCCCAACCCCCACCGTGTCAACGTCAGGCCCAACCCCAACCCCTCACCACGCACTGCACCCACCACCCACCCTGCCAGTGCCCCAGCCATCCCCGAATCCTACCCGCCCACCTCATGCACTTACCTTCTTGCCTGGCTTCTTAGCAGCTGAACTAACCTGCCTTATGGCAGCTTGTGTTGTTTAAGACAGCAGGGGCAGGGGGGGTGGGGTTTGCTTTACCTCCGACTTAGCTGCCCTCAGCTGTAGGAATCAGGAGCCCGCTGCGCCGTGTGGGGTCTCGCCCAGCCCGAGGTGGAGGGTTGGGTAAGAGAGCCGCGGCTGGATTTGCAGCTGAGTAACCACGAGCAGAGTGACAATCCGATTCAGCTGCCACTCAATCGGAAGTTATGGCCCCGTATCTCTTTGTGTCCTCCTCACAGCTTACCTTCCCACCGAGTCTGGCGCGATCAAAGCACTTATGCCCCTTACTCTCTGCCCCTTCGTTGAGTCGTTAATAAAGGGCTGAGGGCCCAGCACTGATCCTCGTGGCACTCCAATAGTCACAGCCCACCAATGTGTAAGTGACCCATTTTTGTTCCTCCTGTCCATTTTCTGTCCATGAGCGAATCCGCTGACCGTGCTTCTATATTAACCCCAATCCCATGAACGTTACTCACTTGTGACAATCACTTGTTTGACCTCTTGTCAAATGCATTTTGAAAACACAGATATACGACATCTACCTGTTTCCCCCGATCGATCCTCCTACTTTCATCCTCGAAACGGTCCAACAGATTTACCAAAAAAGGGAGTCATGGTACTTCCTTCCCAATGCAATGGCGCTGTTCTAGAATGATCTGCTCAGTGTGTATCTCCCTCTGTCTCTCCCTCACTGCCTGTATTGAACTCTCTTTCTGTCTCCCTCTCTCTCTGTCTCTCTCTTTTTGTCTCTCTCTGTCTCTCTTTTTGTCTGATTCTCCTTCCCTGTCTGTGTCCGTCTCTCTCTTTGTTTCTCCATTTCTCTTTCTCTCTCTCTCCCACTCTCTCTCTCTGCCCCACACTCTCTCTCCCCCCTCTCCCATCTCCCCATCTCTTTCTCTCCCCCGTCACCCCCTCTCTCGCTCCCTCCCCCTCTTTCTCCCTCTCTCTCCCTCCCCCTCTTTCTCCCTCTCTCTCTCTGTCTCTCCCTCTCTCTCTCTCTCTTACCCTTCAACTCTCTCTCTCTCCCCCTCCGTCTCCCTCTCTCTCTGTCTTTCCTTCTCTCTCTGTCTCTCTGTCTCTCGTTCTCTCTCTCTCTCCCTCTCTCTTACTCTCTCTCCCTCCCACTCTCTCTCCCTCTCTCTCTGTCTCTCTCTCTGTCTCTCCCTCCCTCTCTCTCTGTCTCTCCTTCCCTCTCTCTTACTCTCTCTCTCTCCCCCCTCTCTTTCCCTCTCTCTCTGTCTTTCCTTCTCTCTCTCTCTCACACTCTCTCTCCGTCTTTCCCTCTCTCTCTCTCTCTCCCTCTCTCTCTCTTTTCTCTCTTTCTTTCTGTATCTCTCTTTCTCTCTCTCTCGTTCTCTCACCCTCTCTGTCACGCTCTCTCTCTCCCTCTCTCTCGCTCTCTCACCTCTCCCCACAGACGAGGAGGTGACGGTCGGGAAGTTTTATGCCACCTTCCTGATCCAGGATTACTTCCGGAAGTTTCGGAAACGGAAGGAGAAGGGCCTGTTTGGAGATACAGACCCCTGCAACTCGACCACGCTACAGGTGAGGCCGCAGGCTGGGTCAGCGCTCCACAAATTCCCGGGAGTCGGAACCCGTCCCGATGTCTGAGGGATTCGCCTATCAGAGCAAGACTTGGGGGAGGGCGGGAGGATCAGATGCTCAGTCAGCGCTGAGGGAGTGCCGCACTGTCAGAGGGTCAGTGCTGAGGGAGTGCCGCACTGTCAGAGGGTCAGTGCTGAGGGAGCGCCGCACTGTCGGAGGGTCAGTGCTGAGGGAGTGCCGCACTGTCAGAGAGTCAGTGCTGAGGGAGTGCCGCGCTGTCGGAGGGTCAGTGCTGAGGGAGCGCCGCACTGTGGGAGGGTCAGTGCTGAGGGAGTGCCGCACTGTGGGAGGGTCAGTGCTGAGGGAGCACCGCACTGTCGGAGGGTCAGTGCTGAGGGAGCACCGCACTGTCGGAGGGTCAGTGCTGAGGGAGTGCCGCACTGTCGGAGGGTCAGTGCTGAGGGAGCGCCGCACTGTGGGAGGGTCAGTGCTGAGGGAGCGCCGCACTGTGGGAGGGTCAGTGCTGAGGGAGTGCCGCACTGTCGGAGAGTCAGTGCTGAGGGGGCGCCGCACTGTCGGAGGGTCAGTGCTGAGGGAGCGCCGCACTGTGGGAGGGTCAGTGCTGAGGGAGTGCCGCACTGTCGGAGGGTCAGTGCTGAGGGAGCGCCGCACTGTCGGAGGGTCAGTGCTGAGGGAGCGCCGCACTGTCGGAGGGTCAGTGCTGAGGGAGCGCCGCGCTGTGGGAGGGTCAGTGCTGAGGGAGCGCCGCACTGTCAGAGGGTCAGCGCTGAGGGAGCGCCGCACTGTCAGAGGGTCAGCGCTGAGGGAGCGCCGCACTGTCGGAGGGTCAGTGCTGAGGAAGCGCCGCAATGATGTACACAGGAAGGAGAGGGGTGCTGCTGAGGGTGATACAGGCGAGCTGGATTGTAAGGGCCCTATCGCTGATTGATCCGCTGATCTGTTGCTGACCTCTTCCACATCAGGCAGGCCTGCGGACTCTTCAGGACGTTGGGCCAGAAATCAGGCGGGCCATCTCGTGTGACCTTCTCGAAGATCCGGAGGACGAGGGAGAGATGGGGGATGAAGATTCGTACCCGGTCAGTTAGTCAACCTTCATTGTTCTGACTTTGGGTAAAGACCTTTCTCAACGTTAACCTGAGAGTGGGGAGAATGTGGAACTCGCTCCCACAGGGAGGGGGGTGGAGGTGAATTGTGTCGATGCGTTTAAGGAGCTGGATAAACACACGAGGTGAGAGAGGGATAGTAGGATACGGGGGATGGGGGGGGGAGATGGAGTAGGGGGGGTGAGAGGAGGCTGGTGTGGGGGGGCAGGAAAACCAGCACGGAGCAGAGGGGTCGAATGGCCTGTTCCTGGTGTTGACCACTGTGTTCCAACCTGTCATTTTACTCCCCCCAGATTCTGCTGCTCCTGAGCTGCTCACTGGACACTAGCGCTGACGGCCGGAAGTGTTGCTGGGCTCCTGTCCACCGTGACCAGGTGTCCAGCCATATCTAACCCCGTGCTGTACCTGTCCTGGGAATGTTTGATGGGGACAGTGTAGAGGGAGCTTTACTCTGTATCTAACCCCGTGCTGTACCTGTCCTGGGAGTGCTTGATGTCCGTGTGTCCTCTCTCCTGCAGACTATGGAGAGACGTGGGTCTAAGTCCTCCTTGCGCTCTGTTACCATCCTGATCAGCAATGACACCTCTCAGGATTCGAGTGGCAAGCGGATGGCGAATGGGTCAGCTCTCCGCGGGCAGAGCACGAGGGATGGGAGCCAGGAAGACACGGCTGAGACATGCCCGGCTAGTCCTGAACGGGTGCACAGCAACGCCAGGTAACTCTCTACATTCTAGCAGGTGCTCCTGATGCCCACCCCTCCCACTGCTTCCCCTGTGAAGCCTAAACTTGGGGTGGTGTTTGACTATGAGAGGCGTCAGGATTCACAGATACGGGGAGAAGGTGGGATTGAGGGATATGGGGAAAAGATGGGATTGAGGGATACGGGGAGAAGGTGGGATTGAGGGACACAGGGAGAAGGTGGGATTGAGGGATACGGGGAGAAGGTGGGATTGAGGGATACTGGGTGAAGGTGGGATTGAGGGATACTGGGTGAAGGTGGGATTGAGGGATACGGGGAGAAGGTGGGATTGAGGGACATGGGGAGAAGGTGAAGATTGAGGGATACTGGGTGAAGGTGTGATTGAGGGATACGGGGAGAAGGTGGGATTGAGGGATACGGGGAGAAGGTGGGGATTGAGGGATACGGGGAGAAGGTGGGATTGAGGGATACGGGGAGAAGGTGGGATTGAGGGATACAGGGAGAAGGTGGGATTGAGGGATACGGGGAGAAGGTGGGATTGAGGGATACGGGGAGAAGGTGGGATTGAGCGATACGGGGAGAAGGTGGGATTGAGGGATACAGGGGAGAAGATGGGGATTGAGGGATACAAGGAAAGGTGGGGATTGTGGGATACAGGGGAGAAGATGGGGATTGAGGGATACGAGGAAAGGTGGGGATTGTGGGATACAGGGGAGAAGATGGGGATTGAGGGATACGGGGAGAAGATGGGATTGAGGGATACGGGGGAGAAGGTGGGGATTGAGCGATAAGGGGAGAAGGTGGGATTGAAGGATATGGGGAGAATGTGGGATTGAGCGTTGCGGGGAGAAGTTGGGGATTGAGGGATACGGGGAGAAGGTGGGAATGAGGGATACGGGGAGAAGGTGGGATTGTGGGATACAGGGAGAAGGTGGGGATTGAGGGATACGAGGAGAAGCTGGGGATTGAGGGATACGGGGAGAAGGTGGGATTGAGGGATATGGGGAGAAGGTGGGATTGAGGGATACGGGGAGAAGGTGGGATTGAGGGATACGGGTAGAAGGTGGGATTGAGGGATACGGGGAGAAGGTGCGATGGAGGGATACGGGGAGAAGGTGGAATTGAGGAATACGGGGAGAAGGTGGGATTGAGGGATACGGGGAGAAGGTGGGATTGAGGGATACGGGGAGAAGGTGGGATTGAGTGATACGGGGAGAAGGTGGGATTGAGGGATACGGGGAGAAGGTGGGATTGAGGGAAACAGGGAGAATGTGGGATTGAGGGATATGGTGAGAAGGTGGGGATTGAGTGATATTGGAAGAAGGTGGGGATTGAGGGATATGGAGAGATGTTTTGATTGAGGGATATTGGAAGATGGTAGGTAGGTGTGTTTCAGGGACCCTGATCCTAATACTTTTTGTATTCCAATGGGATAGGAGAGAATCAACGAATGAAGTCCATCCACCAGCCAATCGGAAAGAGGATCCAGTGTCGGGTGGGGAATACATTGAGGATTATCTATCTGGAGAACAAGGATATTACAGTAGGGATGAGGACAATGATAGTGTGACATCCAGAGACAGGTAAGAATGGATACTGCACTGAAATAGGGTCAGATTAATCCTGAGAGGATCCTTTGCTCATGCGGCTCTCCCTCAGTACTGACCCTCCGACAGTGCGGCACTCCCTCAGCACTGACCCTCCGACAGTGCGGCTCTCCCTCAGCACTGACCCTCCGACAGTGTGGCTCTCCCTCAGCGCTGACCCTCCGACAGTGCGGCGCTCCCTCAGCGCTGACCCTCCGACAGTGCGGCGCTCCCTCAGCGCTGACCCTCCGACAGTGCGGCGCTCCCTCAGCGCTGACCCTCCCACAGTGTGGCGCTCCCTCAGTACTAACCCTCAGACAGTGCGGCACTCCCTCAGCACTGACCCTCCGACAGTGCGGCGCTCCATCAGCACTGACCCTCTGACAGTGCGGCGCTCCCTCAGCACTGACCCTCCGACAGTGCGGCGCTCCCTCAGTGCTGACCCACCGACAGTGCGGCGCTCCCTCAGTGCTGACCCTCCGACAGTGCGGCGCTCCCTCAGTGCTGACCCTCTAACAGTGCGGCGCTCCCTCAGCACTGACCCTCCCTCAGTGCGGCGCTCCCTCAGCACTGACCCTCCCACAGTGCGTGCCTTCCCCTGGTGTTCATTAACCTCTGATGCTGCGGGGAAGATAGGGGAGCAAATCGAGGTCAGAAATGTTGGATAATTGCTGGCTTTGGAGGAGGTTACAGAGATAGGGAGGGGTGTAGGGGCTGGAGGAGGTTACACAGATACGGAGGGGTGTAGGGGCTGGAGGAGGTTATAGAGTTAGGGATGGTTGTAGGGGCTGGAGGAGGTTACAGAGATAGGGAGGATTGCAGGGGCTGGAGTTTACAGAGATAGGGAGGGGTGTAGGGGCTGGAGGAGGTTACAGAGATAGGGAGGAGTGTAGGGGCTGGAGGAGGTTACAGAGATAGGGAGGGTTGTAGGGGCTGGAGGAGGTTACAGAGATAGGGAGGATTACAGGGGCTGGAGGAGGTTACAGAGATAGGGAGCATTGTAGGGGCTGGAGAAGGTTACAGAGATAGGGAGGGGTGTAGGAGCTGGAGGAGGTTACAGGACTAAGGAGGGTTGTAGGGGCTGGAGGCGGTTACAGAAATAGGGAGGGTTGTAGATGTTGGAGGAGGTTACAGAGATAGGGAGGGGTGTAGGAGCTGGAGGAGGTTACAGGACTAAGGAGGGTTGTAGGTGTTGGAGGCGGTTACAGAAATAGGGAGGGTTGTAGATGTTGGAGGAGGTTACAGAGATAGGGAGGGTTGTAGGTTTTGGAGGAGGTTACAGAGATAGGGAGGATTGTAGGTGTTAGAGGCGGTTACAGTGATAGGGAGATTTGTGGGTGCTTGAGGGGGTTACAGAGATAGGGAGGGTTGTAGGGGCTGGAGGAGGTTACAGAGGTAGGGAGGGTGTAGGTGTTGGAGGATGTTACAGAGATAGGGAGGGTTGTAGGGGCTGGAGGTGGTTACAGAGATAGGGAGGATTTTAGGGGCTGGAGGAGGATACAGAGATAGGGAGGTTTAAAGTGGCGGTACGAGGATACAGAGATAGGGAGGTTTAAAGTGGCTGGAGGGGGATACAGAGATAGGGAGGGCTGTAGGGCTGAAGATGGTTACAGGGATAGGGAGGGGTGTAGGGTCTCGAGGAGTTTACAGAGATAGGGAGGGTTGTAAGGGCTGGAGGAGGTTACAGAGATAGGGAGGGTTGTAAGGGCTGGAGGAGGTTACAGAAATAGGGAGGGTTGTAAGGGCTGGAGGAGGTTACAAAGTTAGGGAGGGGTGTAGGGTCTGGAGGACGTTACAGAGATAGGGAGGAGTGTAGGGGCTGGAGGAGGTTACAGAGATAGGGAGGGGTGTAGGAGCTGGAGGAGGTTACAGGACTAAGGAGAGTTGTAGGTGTTGGAGGCGGTTACAGAAATAGGGAGGGTTGTAGATGTTGGAGGAGGTTACAGAGATAGGGAGGGTTGTAGGTTTTGGAGGAGGTTACAGAGATAGGGAGGATTGTAGGTGTTAGAGGCGGTTACAGTGATAGGGAGATTTGTGGGTGCTTGAGGGGGTTACAGAGATAGGGAGGGTTGTAGGGGCTGGAGGAGGTTACAGAGGTAGGGAGGGTGTAGGTGTTGGAGGATGTTACAGAGATAGGGAGGGTTGTAGGGGCTGGAGGTGGTTACAGAGATAGGGAGGATTTTAGGGGCTGGAGGAGGATACAGAGATAGGGAGGTTTAAAGTGGCGGTACGAGGATACAGAGATAGGGAGGTTTAAAGTGGCTGGAGGGGGATACAGAGATAGGGAGGGCTGTAGGGCTGAAGATGGTTACAGGGATAGGGAGGGGTGTAGGGTCTCGAGGAGTTTACAGAGATAGGGAGGGTTGTAAGGGCTGGAGGAGGTTACAGAGATAGGGAGGGTTGTAAGGGCTGGAGGAGGTTACAGAAATAGGGAGGGTTGTAAGGGCTGGAGGAGGTTACAAAGTTAGGGAGGGGTGTAGGGTCTGGAGGACGTTACAGAGATAGGGAGGAGTGTAGGGGCTGGAGGAGGTTACAGAGATAGGGAGGGGTGTAGGAGCTGGAGGAGGTTACAGGACTAAGGAGAGTTGTAGGTGTTGGAGGCGGTTACAGAAATAGGGCGGGTTGTAGATGTTGGAGGAGGTTACAGAGATAGGGAGTGTTGTAGGTTTTGGAGGAGGTTACAGAGATAGGGAGGGTTGTAAGGGCTGGAGGAGGTTACAGAAACAGGGAGGGTTGTAAGGGCTGGAGGAGGTTACAGAGTTAGAGAGGGTTGTAGGTGTTGGAGGATGTTACAGAGATAGGGAGTAGTGTAGGGGTTGGAGGAGGTTACAGGGATAGGGAGGGTTGTAGGTGTTGTAGGTGGTTACAGAAATAGGGAGGGTGGTAGGTGTTGAAGGAGGTTACAGTGATAGGGAGGGGTGTAGGTGTTGCAGGAGGTTACAGCGATAGGGAGGGTTGTAGGGGCTGGAGGAGGTTACAGAGATAGGGAGGATTTTAGGGGCTGGAGGAGGTTACAGAGATAGGGAGGTTTAAAGTGGCTGGAGGGGGATACAGAGATAGGGAGGGCTGTAGGAGCTGGAGGAGGTTACAGGACTAAGGAGAGTTGTAGGTGTTGGATTCGGTTACAGAAATAGGGAGGGTTGTAGATGTTGGAGGAGGTTACAGAGATAGGGAGGATTGTAGGTTTTAGAGGCAGTTACAGAGATAGGGAGGGTTGTGGGTGCTTGAGGGGGTTACAGAGATAGGGAGGGTTGTAGGGGCTGGAGGAGGTTACAGAGATAGGGAGGTGTGTAGGGGCTGGAGGAGGTTACAGCGGTAGGGAGGGTGTAGGTGCTGGAGGATGTTACAGAGATAGGGAGTAGTGTAGGGGTTGGAGGAGGTTACAGGGATAGGGAGGGGTGTAGGTGTTGTAGGTGGTTACAGAGATAGGGCGGGTGGTAGGTGTTGGAGGAGGTTACAGATATAGGGAGGGGTGCAGGTGTTGGAGGAGGTTACAGAGATAGAGAGGATTTTAGGGGCTGGAGGAGGATACAGAGATAGGGAGGTTTAAAGTGGCTGGAGGGGGTTACAGAGATAGGGAGGGCTGTAGGGCTGGAGATGGTTACAGAGATAGGGAGGGGTGTAGGGTCTCGAGAATGTTTACAGAGATAGGGAGGGTTGTAGGGGCTGGAGGAGGTTACAGAGATAGGGAGTGTTGTAGTGGCTGGAGGAGGTTACAGGGATAGGCAGGGGTGTAGGTGTTGGAGGAGCTTACGGAGATAGGGAGGGTTCAAGGGCCTGGAGGAGGTTACAGAGATAGGGAGTGTTGTAGTGGCTGGAGGAGGTTACAGGGATAGGCAGGGTTGTAGGTGTTGGAGGAGGTTACAGAGATAGGGAAGGTTTTAGGGGCTGGAGGATTTTACAGAGATAGGGAAGGGTGTAGGGGCTGGAGGAGTTTACAGAGATAGGGAGAGTTGTAGGGTCTGGAGGAGGTTACAGAGATAGGCAGGGGTGTAGGTGTTGGAGGGGGTTACAGAGATAGGGAGCGTTGTAGGTGTTGCAGGAGGTTACAGGGATATGCACGGTTGTAGGCGTTGGAGGAGGTTACAGAGATAGGGAGGGTTTTAGGGGCTGGAGGAGGTTACAGAGATAGTGAGGGTTGTAGGTGTTGGAGGAGGTTACAGGGATAGGGACCGTTGTAGGGACTGGAGGAGTTTACAGAGATAGGAAGGGGTGTAGCTGTTGGAGGAGGTTACAGAGATAGGGAGGATTGTCGGGGCTGGAAGAGTTTACAGAGATACGTAATGTTGTAGGGGCTTGAAGAGGTTACAGAGATATGGAGGGTTGTCGTTCCTGTAGGAGGTTACAGAGATAGGGAGGATTATAGGGGTTCAAGGAGGTTACAGAGATAGGGAGGGTTGTAGTGGCTGGAGGAGGTTACAGAGATACGGAGGTGTGTAGGGGCTGGAGAAGGTTACAGAGATTGGGAGGGTTGTAGGTGTTGGAGGTGTTTAGAGGGATAGGGATGGTTCTTGGGGCTGGAGGAGGTTACAGAGATAGGGAGAATTGTAGAGGCTGGAGGAGGTTACAGAGATAGGGAGGTTTGTAGGTGTTGGAGGAGGTTACAGGGATAGGGATCATTTTAGGGACTGGAGGAGGTTACAGAGATAGGGAGTGTTGTAAGGGCTGGAGGAGGTTACAGAGATAGTGAGGGTTGTAGGTGTTGCAGGAGGTTACAGGAATAGGGACCGTTGTAGGTGTTGGAGGAGGTTTCAGAGATAGGGAGGGCTGTAGAGTTTGTAGGAGGTTACTGATATAGGGAGGATTGTCGGAGCTGGAGGAGGTTACAGAGACAGGGAGGTGTGTATGGGCCGGAGAAGGTTACAGAAATAGGGAGGGTTGTAAGATCTGGAGGAGGTTACAGAGATAGGGAGGGTTGAAGGGGCTGGAGGAGGTTACAGAGATAGGGAGGGTTGTAGGGGCTGGAGGAGGTTACAGAGATAAGGAGTTGTGTAGGGGCTGGGGGAGTTTACAGATATAGGGAGGGTTGTGGTTGCGGGAGGATGTTACAGAGATATGGAGGGTTGTATGTGTTGGAGCAGTTTACAGAGATAGGGTGGGTTTTAGGGGCTGGAGGAGGTTACAGAGATAGGGAGGGGTGTAGGTGTTGGAGGAGGTTACAGAGATAGGGAGGGTTGTAGGTGTTGCAAGACGTTACAGGGATATGGAGGGTTGTAGGTGTTGGAGGAGGTTACAGAGATAGGGGTGTAGGTGTTGGAGGAGTTTTCAGAGATAGGGAGGGTTGTAGGGACTGGAGGTGGTTACAGAGATAGGGAGGGGTGTAGGGGCTGGAGGAGGTTACAGAGATAGGGAGGGGTGTAGGGACTGGAAAAGGTTACAGAGATAGGGAGGGGTGTAGGGGCTGGATGAGGTTACAGAAATAGGGAGGGGTGTAGGGGCCAGAGGAGGTTACAGAGATAGGGAGTGTTGTAGGGGCTGGAGGAGGTTACAGAACTAGGAAAGTTTGTAATGGCTGGAGGAGGTTACAGAAATAGGGAGGGTTGTAAGAGCTGGAGGAGGTTACAGAGAAAGGGAGGGTTGAAGGGGCTGGAGCAGGTTACAGAGATAGGGTGGGTTTTAGGGGCTGGAGGAGGTCACAGATATCGGGAGGGGTGTAGGGGCTGGAGGAGGTTACAGAGATAGGGAGGGTTGTAGGGTCTGGAGGATGTTACAGAGATAGGGAGGGTTGTAGGTGTTGCAAGAGGTTACAGGGATATGGAGCGTTGTAGGTGTTGTAGGATGTTACAGAGATACAGAGAGTTGTAGGGGCTGGAGGAGGTTACAGAGATAGTGAGGGTTGTAGGTGTTGGAGGAGGTTACAGAGATAGGGATCGTTTTAGGTGCTGGAGGAGTTTACAGAGATAAGGAGGGGTGTAGGAGCTGGAGGAGGTTACAGAGTTAGGGAGGGTTGTAGTGGCTGGAGGAGGTTACAGAGATAGGGAGGTGTATAGGGGCTGGAGAAGGTTACAGAGATTGGGAGGGTTGTAGGTGTTGGAGGCGTTTAGAGGGATAGGGATGGTTGTTGGGGCTGGAGGAGGTTACAGATATAGGGAGAATTGTAGGGGCCGGAGGAGGTTACAGAGATAGTGAGGTATGTAGGTGTTGGAGGAGGTTACAGGGATAGGGATCGTTTTAGGGACTGGAGGAGGTTACAGAGATAGGGAGTGTTGTAAGAGCTGGAGGTGGTTACAGAGGTAGGGAGGGTTGTAGGTGTTGCAGGAGGTTACAGAGATTGGGAGGCTTGTATGTGCTTGAGGAGCTTACAGAGATAGGGAGGGTTGTAGGTGTTGGAGGAGGTTACAGAGATAGTGAGGGTTGTAGGTGTTAGAGGAGGTTACAGGGATAGGGACCGTTGTAGGGAATGGAGGAGATTACAGAGATAGGAAGGGGTGTAGCTTTTGGAGGAGGTTACAGAGATTGGGAGGATTGTCGGGGCTGAAAGAGTTTACAGAGATGGGTAATGTTGTAGGGGCTGGAAGAGGTTACAGAGATATGGAGGGTTGTCGGGCCTGTAGGAGGTTACAGAGATAGGGAGGATTATAGGGATTCAAGGAGGTTACAGAGATAGGGAGGCTTGTAGTGGCTGGAGGAGGTTACAGAGATAGGGAGGGTTGTAGGTGTTGGAGGAGGTTACAGGAAATGGACCATTGTAGGGGCTGGAGGAGTTTACAGAGATAGGGAGGGGTGTAGGTGTTGGACGAGGTTACAGAGATAGGGATCGTTTTAGGTGCTGGAGGAGTTTACAGAGACAGGGAGGGGTGTAGGGGCTGGAGGAGGTTACAGAGATAGGGAGTGTTGTAGGGGCTGGAGGAGGTTTCAGAGATAGGGAGGGTTGTAGGGACTGGAGGAGGTTACAGAGATAGGGAGGGGTGTAGGGGCTGGAGGAGGTTACAGAGATAGGGAGGGGTGTAGGTGTTGGAGGAGGTTACAGGGATAGGGATCATTTTAGGGGCTGGAGGATGTTACAGAGATCGGCAGTGTTGTAGGGGCTGGAGGTGGTTACAGAGATAGGGAGGGTTGCAGGAAGTTACAGAGATAGGGAGGGTTGTAGGGGCTGGAGGTGTTTAGAGGGATAAGGATTGTTGTAGGGGCTGGAGGAGGTTACAGAGATAGGGAGGGTTGTAGGTGTTGGAGGAGGTTACCGAGATAGGGAGGGGTGTAGGTGTTGGAGGAGGTTACCGAGATAGGGAGGGTTGTACGTGTTGGAGGAGGTTACAGAGATTGGGAGGGTTGTAGTTGTTGGAGGAGGTTACAGAGATAGGGAGGGTTGTAGGGGTTTGAGGAGGTTACAGAGATAGGGAGGGGTGTAGGTGTTGGAGGAGGTTACCAAGATAGGGAGGGGTGTAGGGGCTGGAGGAGGTTACAGAGACAGGGAGGGGTGTAGGGGCTGGAGGAGGTTACAGAGATAGGGAGGGGTGTAGGTGCTGGAGGAGGTTACAGAGATAGGGAGAGGTGTGGGTGTTGGAGGAGGTTACCGAGATAGGGAGGGTTTTAGGTGTTGGTCTGCATATTCGGAGTTGAGGTGTGGGCAGTTTTGGTGATTTTCTGTGGAGCTGGTTTGCAATCTCACCGGGTGTTCTTTCTCAGGCAGTCAGAGGCCGGTGAGTCCGAGGGCTTTCGCGGTGTTTATAACAATACACTCACTTCCAAACCTTATGGCCATCGTGACAGTGAGATCCCTGTCCACTCTGAGGCACGACGTTCACCCCGGAGACGCCTACTTCCTCCAACACCAGCAGGTAGGTGTGACCGACCAGAACACTAATTCCACTGCCCAGCTCTCTCCCCATAGCCCTGTATCAATCCCAAACTAATCCCACTGCCCAACTCTCTCCCCATAGCCCTGTATCAATCCCAAACTAATCCCACTGCCCAACTCTCTCCCCATAGCCCTGTATCAATCCCCAAACTAATCCCAATGCCCCGTTCTCTCCCCATAGCCCTTTATCAATCCCAAACTAATCCCACTGCCCCACTCTCTCCCCATAGCCCTGTATCAATCCCAAACTAATCCCACTGCCCCACTCTCTCCCCACAGCCCTGTATCAATCCCCAAACTAATCCCATTGCCCCACTCTCTCCCCATAGCCCTGTATCAATCCCAAACTAATCCCACATTTGCATTATAAGTTTTCAGTCTGTGCTCTGCGCTCCCTGTGACATTGTTACTGCGCACGTGCACCCATATTTTGTGTTTGAAGGTAATTCCCTCCCTTGTGTCTTACAGGACGCACTCCGAATTTCAGCATTCAGTGCTTGAGCCGACAGGACAGCGTTCACGATATCCCCATCCCTGGCACGTACCAGCAACGCAAGCAGCCTCGCCGAGCCCTGCAGCACCAGGTACTGCCTCAGCACTTTAAAGGGCCGCAGCATTGTCTGGCAATGCCTGAATCCAGTTCGAAAAACCATTTTCCTGTTGCTTATCCCCTCCGCTCCCGGTCCCCATTCAGCACCCCTCCTCGAGCCTGTTATACTGGAACAGGAGGAGGCCCATTCAGCCCCTCTCGAGCCTGTTACACAGGAACAGGAGGAGGCCATTCAGCCCCTCTCGAGCCTGTTACACAGGAACAGGAGGAGGCCATTCAGCCCCTCTCGAGAATGTTACACAGGAACAGGAGGTGCCCCATTCAGCCCCTCTCGAGCCTGTTACACAGGAACAGGAGGAGGCCATTCAGCCCCTCTCTTGAGCCTGTTGCACCGAAACAGGAGGAGGCCATTCAGCCCCTCTAGAGCCTGTCACACAGGAACAGGAGGAGGCCATTCAGCCCCTCTGGAGCCTGTTACACAGGAACAGGAGGAGGCCATTCAGCCCCTCTGGAGCCTGTTACACAGGATCAGGAGGAGGCCCATTCATCCTCCTCACAAGCCTGTTATGCAGGAACAGGAGGAGGCCATTCAGCCCCTCTCAAGCCTGTTCCTCCCTTCAGCCCGATCCTGGCTGACCTGTATCTTAATTCCATCTACCCGCCTCGGTTCCGTGACCCTCAGTTCCCCTTAATCCAGAAAAAATCCATCAGCCTCGGGTTTGAAATTTCCAATCGAGCCCCCCACCAACCTTGACAGCATGTTGTTGGGGCAGTGGAGGGTGCAGAAGGGCTTCCTGGCATCACCCCTGAACTGCCTGGTTCTCAGTTTAAGGTTCTGCCCCCTTGTTCTGGACTCCCCCCCGCAGCATTGTCCCCGGCCAGAAGAGATTGTTTCTCTCCCTCGACCCTATCACACTCTTGAATCATCGTAAACCCCTCGATCAGATCCCCCCCACCACCACCCCCCCCCATAGTCTGCGTGATCTGCCCTCTGAATTTAACCCTTTCAGCCCCCGGGATCATTCCAGTGAATCCGCGCTGCTCCCTCTTCCAAGGCCGATGTACTCTTCCTGAGGTGCGGGGCCCAGAACCGAACCCTGCGCTTGTGAAAATGAGACCAAAAATAATAACCCGCCCTCACACTGCCGATAAAAATCCGGTATTTTCACAAGGGGGAGGGATGCAGGGGGTCTGGGAAACTATGAGCAAACCCCCTTCCCCCACTGACTCCCGTCCGCTGAAACATCCACAGTGAGGGACGAGATTGCGATGCCCCACCGAGTCAAATAGCCTCGGCGGCGCCCGACACCTGGGGGATATCTCCGAGGTGGGGGCGTGGGGAGAGGGTGGGGCGGTCGCACAGGCTCGGGAGCGACGCAACAGGCGGTCACTGAGAGAAGAGAATTGCGTTCAACTGTGACATATCACCCGGTCAAATTGCCCGGGCTGTGCTTGCCGCCTGACGGCTTGCCCCCCCGGGGAGGCCGGGAGGTGGGGGGAGGGTGCCGGTGTGGGCTTGGAGGCGAACCGAGGCCCACGCAGTGAAGGACGAGATTGCATTCAACCATGATGCCCCTCGTAGTCGAATTGCTCAGGTGCTATGCCTGACATCTGGGTTTCTGCTATGGGGTGCTGGCAGAGGGTGGCCGTGTGGGTTCGGAGCAGTGCAACGGGCAGTCAGTGAGGGGGCAAAGATTATGCTGAACCGTAATGCTCACTTTAGTCGAATTGCCTCAGTGCACCCGATACCAGGGTGGGGGAGTGGTGGATTTGTTATGGAGGATGGGTGCAGTGGAGGGTGGCGGTGTGGGATTAGAGGAGATGTCATTCCCATTCAGTGAGGTACAAGTTTGCGCTCTGCTGCGATGATCCCTTTAGTTGAATTTCCAGGCATCGCTCGATATCTGGGGGGTTTACTCCAGAGGGGGGCGGGGAGGGGGGGGTGGTGCTGGTTTGGGATGATGGAGGAGGCAGTGGGGTGGAGTGGGCTGACAGGCCGCTTGAGGCCCAGCGAGTGAGGGACGAGACTGCTTTCAACCGCGATGCCCACCTAAGTCGAATTGCCGGGCATCACTTGAAAGCTGTGGGTTTGCTCTGGCAGGGGGGCGGTGGTGAGGGGAGGGGGCGATGTGGGGACGGGGCTGAGAGACAACACGAGGCCCAGCAAGTGGTGGGGGTGGGGGGGGTGCGAGATTGCTTTCAACTGTGATGTCCGCCTCAGTGGAATTGCCTGGCATCACTTGAAAGCTGTGGGTTTGCTCTGGCGGGCTGGTGGGGGGAGGGGGTGGCAGTGTGGGGACAGGGTTGAGAGACAACTCGAGGCCCAGCAAGTGGGGGTGGGGGGGGGGTGCGAAATTGCTTTCAATCGCGATGCCCACTTTAGTCGAATTGTCGCACATGACCTGAAAGCTGTGGGTTTGCTCTGGCGGAGTGTTGGTATGGGTGAGGGGGTGTGGGGGGGGGGGGGCGCAGTGTGGTGACGGGGCTGAGGGACAACACGAGGCCCGGCAAGTGAGGGACGAGATTGCTTTGAACCGCGATGCCCACTTTAGTCGAATTGCCGGGCGGCACTTGGCAGCTGAGGGCTCGCCCCGAGGGGTCTTGGTGGGGTGGGATGGGTGGAGTGGGGTGGGGCGGGGCCGCTCGGAGGCGACGTGACGAGACTGCCCGGCCTTATCGGGCGCTGACCGGTGTCCTTGCTGAACTCCCCGCTTCGCAGGCTTACAACGGGGGCAGCTACGACTCCCACAGGAGCAGCAGCCGCTCGTCGGCCGGCTCCAGCCAGTCCTGGGCCAACCCTCCGCCCTCGCGGGCCAAGCGCAGCCGCCTCTTCTACGCCCCGCTGATCCTGGTGGAGCCGGACGATGCCTGGGACAAGAAGAAGCGCGGCCTGAACTCGCTGGCGAGGAGCCGCTGGTACACGGAGGAGCAGGATGTGCCATACCAGACCTACGCAACGGCGACACTCAGGGTGCCTGGGCAGCTCGACCACCATTACAATGACAAGCAGGGCAGCGCCGACAGCCTGGTGGAGGCGGTGAGTCTAATCCCAGTCTGATCCCAATGCCCCCCTCACTCCCCGCAACCTTTAATATCCCACCCAGTCTAATCCCACCCTCCCCGCACCCTTTAATATCCCACCCAGTCTAATCCCAAACTCCCCCTCACTCCCCGCACACTTTAATATGCCACCCAGTCTAGTCCCACTCTCCCCCTCACTCCCCGCACCCTTTAATATCCCACCCAGTCTAATCCCAAACTCCCCCTCACTCCCCGCACACTTTAATATCCCACCCAGTCTAATCCCGAACTCCCCCTCACTCCCCGCACCCTTTAATATGCCACCCAGTCTAGTCCCACTCTCCACCTCACTCCCCACACCCTTTAATATCCCACCCAGTCTAATCCCACTCTCCCCCTCACTCCCCACACCCTTTAATATCCCACCCAGTCTAAACCCACTCTCCCACTCACTCCCCGCACCCTTTAATATCCCACCCAATCTAAACCCACTCTCCCACTCACTCCCCGCACCCTTTAATATCCCACCCAGTCTAATCCCACCCTCCCCTCACTCCCCGAATGCTTTAATATCCCACCCAGTCTAATCCCACCCTCCCCGCACCCTTTAAAATCCCACCCAGTCTAATCTCACTCTCGCCCTCACCCTTTAATATCCCACCCAGTCTAATCCCACTCTCGCCCTCACCCTTTAATATCCCACCCAATCTAAACCCACTCTCCCGCTCACTCCCCGCACCCTTTAATATCCCACCCAGTCTAATCCCACTCTCCCCCACACTCCCCGCATCCTTTAATATCCCACCCAGTCTAATCCCACCCTCCCCGCACCCTTTAAAATCCCACCCAGTCTAATCTCACTCTCCCCCTCACTCCCCACATCCTTAAATATCGCACCCAGTCTAATCCCACTCTCCTCCTCACTCCCCACACCCTTTAATATCCCACCCAGTCTAAACCCACTCTCCACGCACACTTTAATATGCCACCCAGTCTAATCCCACTCTCCCCCTCACTCCCCGCACCCTTTAATATACCACCCAGTCTAATCCCACTCTCCTCCTCACTCCCCACACCCTTTAATATCCCACCCAGTCTAAACCCACTCTCCACGCACACTTTAATATCCCACCCTGTCTAATCCCAGTCTCCCCCTCACTCCCCGAATGCTTTAATATCCCACCCTGTCTAATCCCAGTCTCCCCCTCACTCCCCGAATGCTTTAATATCCCACCCAGTCTAAACCCACTCTCCCGCTCAATCCCCGCACCCTTTAATATCCCACCCAGTCTAATCCCACTCTCCCCCTCACTCCCCGCACACTTTTATATCCCACCCAGTCTAATCCCACTCTCCCCCTCACTCCCCGCACACTTTAATATCCCACCCAGTCTAATCCCAAAATCACCTCACTCCCCACACCCTTTAATATCCCAACCAGTCTTATCCCACTCTCCCCATCACTCCCCGCACCCTTTAATATCCCACCCAGTCTAATCCCAATCTCACCCTCACTCCCCGCACCGTTTAATATCCCACCCAGTCTAATCCCACCCTCCCCGCACCCTTTAATATCCCACCCAGTCTAATCCCACTCTCCCCCTCACTTCCCGCTCACTTTAATATTGCACCCAGTCTAATCCCACCCACCCCCTCACTCCCCACACCCTTTAATATCCCACCCAGTCTCATCCCACCCTCCCCGCACCCTTTAATATTCCACCCAGTCTAATCCCAATCTCCACCTCACTCCCTCACCCTTTAATATGCCACCCAGTCTAATCCCACTCTCCCCTTCACTCCCCGCACCCTTTAATATCCCACCCAGTCTAATCCCACCCTCCCCGCACACTTTACTATCCCACCCAGTCCAATCCCACTGTCCCCCTCACTCCCCGAATGCTTTAATATCCCACCCAGTCTAATGCCTCTCTCCCCCTCACTCCCCGCACCCTTTAATATCCCACCCAGTCTAATCCCACTCTCCCCCTCACCCTTTAATATCCCACCCAGTCTAATCCCACTCTCCCGCTCACTCCCCGCAACCTTTAATATCCCACCCAGTCTTAACCCACTCTCCCCCTCACTCCCCGCACCCTTTAATATCATATCCAGTCTAATCCCACTCTCCCCCACACTCCCCGCATCCTTTAATATCCCACCCAGTCTAATCCCACTCTCCCCGTCAATCCCCGCACCCTTTAATATCCCACCCAGTCGAATCCCACCCTCCCCGCATCCTTTAATATCCCACCCAGTCTAATCAAAATCTCCCCCTCATTCCCCGCACCCTTTAATATCCCACCCAGTCGAATCCCACCCTCCCCGCATCCTTTAATATCCCACCAAGTCTAATCAAAATCTCCCTCTCACTCCCCACACCATTTAATATACCACCCAGTCTAATCCCACCCTCCCCGCACCCTTTAATATCCCACCCAGTCTAATCCCACTCTCCCCCTCACTCCCCGCACCCTTTAATATCCCATCCAGTCTCATCCCACTCTCCCCCTCACTCCCCGCACCCTTTAATATCCCATCCAGTCTAATGCCTCTCTCCCCCTCACTCCCCACACCCTTTAATATCCCACCCAGTCTAATCCCACTCTCCCCCTCACCCTTTAATATCCCACCCAGTCTAATCCCACTCTCCCGCTCACTCCCCGCAACCTTTAATATCCCACCCAGTCTAATCCCACTCTCCCCCTCACTCCCCGCACCATTTAATATACCACCCAGTCTAATCCCACCCTCCCCGCACCCTTTAATATCCCACCCAGTCTAATCCCACTCTCCCCCTCACTTCCCGCACCCTTTAATATTCCACCCAGTCTAATCCCAATCTCCCCCTCACTCCCCGCACCCTTTAATATCCCATCCAGTCTAATGCCACTCTCCCCCTCACTCCCCGCACCCTTTAATATCCCACCCAGTCTAATCCCACCCTCCCCGCACACTTTACTATCTCACCCAGTCTAATCCCACACTCCCCCTCACTCCCCGAATGCTTTAATATCCCACCCAGTCTAATGCCTCTCTCCCCCTCACTCCCCGCACCCTTTAATATCCCACCCAGTCTAATCCCACTCTCCCCCTCACCCTTTAATATCCCACCCAGTCTAATCCCACTCTCCCGCTCACTCCCCGCAACCTTTAATATCCCACCCAGTCTTATCCCACTCTCCCCCTCATTCCCCACACCCTTTAATATCCCACCCAGTCTAATCCCACTCTCCCGCTCACTCCCCGCAACCTTTAATATCCCACCCAGTCTTATCCCACTCTCCCCCTCACTCCCCGCACCCTTTAATATCATATCCAGTCTAATCCCACTCTCCCCCACACTCCCCGCATCCTTTAATATCCCACCCAGTCTAATCCCACTCTCCCCCTCACTCCCCGCACCATTTAATATCCCACCCAGTCTAATCCCACTCTCACCTCAATCCCCACACCCTTTAATATCCCACCCAGTCTAATCCCACTCTCACCTCACTCCCCACACCCTTTAATGTCCCAACCAGTCTAATCCCACACTCCCCTTCACTCCCCGCACACTTTAGAATCCAACCCAGTCTAATCCCTCTCTCACCTCACTCCCCACACCCTTTAATATCCCACCCAGTTTAATCCCACTCTCCCCCTCACTACCCGCACCCTTTAATATCCCACCCAGTCTAATCCCACTCTCCCCCTCACTCCCCGCACCCTTTAATATCCCACCCAGTCTAATCCCAAACTCCCCCTCACTCCCCGCACACTTTAATATGCCACCCAGTCTAGTCCCACTCTCCCCCTCACTCCCCACACCCTTTAATATCCCACCCAGTCTAATCCCACTCTCCCCCTCACTCCCCGCACCATTTAATATCCCACCCAGTCTAATCCCACACTCCCCCTCACTCCCCGCACCCTTTAATATCCCACCCAGTCTATTCCCACTCTCCTCCTGACTCCCCACACCCTATAATATCCCACCCAGTCTAAACCCACTCTCCCCGCACACTTTAATATCCCACCCAGTCTAATCCCAAACTCCCCCTCACTCCCCGAATGCTTTAATATCCCACCCAGTCTAATCCCACTCTCCCCCTCACCCTTTAATATCCCACCCAATCTAAACCCACTCTCCCGCTCACTCCCCGCACCCTATAATATCCTACCCAGTCTAATCCCAGTCTCCCCCTCACTCCCCGCACCCTTTAATATCCCACCCAGTCTAAAACCCACTCTCCCCTTCACTGCACGCACCCAATAATATCCCATCCAGTCTAATCCCACTCTCCCCCTCACTCCCCGCACCCTTTAATATCCCACCCAGTCTAATCCCACTCTCCCTCTCACTCCCCACACCCTTTAATATCCCACCCAGTCTAATCCCACACTCCCCCTCACTCCCCGAATGCTTTAATATCCCACCCAGTATAATGCCTCTCTCCGCCTCACTCCCCGCACCCTTTAATATCCCACCCAGTCTAATCCCACTCTCCCCCTCACTCCCCGCACCCTTTAATATCCCACCCAGTCTAATCTCACTCTCCCCCACTCTCCCCGCATCCTTTAATATCCCACCCAGTCTAATCCCACCCTCCCCGCACCCTTTAATATCCCACCCAGTCTAATCCCACCCTACCCACACCCTTTCATATCCCACCCAGTCTAATCCCAATCTCCCCCTCACTCCCCGCCCCCTTTAATATTCCACCCAGTCTAATCCCACTCTCCCCCTCACTCCCCACATCCTTAAATATCGCACCCAGTCTAAGCCCACTCTCCCCCTCACTCCCCGCACCCTTTAATATCCCACCCAGTCTAATCCCACTCTCCCCCTCACTCCCCACACCCTTTAATATCCAACCCAGTCTAATCCCAATCTCACTCTCACTCCCCGCACCCTTTAATATCCCACCCAGTCTAATCCCACCCTCCCCGCACCCTTTAATATCCCACCCAGTCTAATCCCACTCTCCGGCTCACTCCCCGCACCCTTTAATATACCACCCAGTCTAATCCCACCCTCCCCGCACCCTTTAATATCCCACCCAGTCTAATCCCAATCTCCCCCTCACTCCCCGCACCCTTTAATATGCCACCCAGTCTAATCCCACTCTCCCCCTCACTCCCCGCACCCTTTAATATCCCACCCAGTCTAATCCCATTCTCCCTCTCACTCCCCACACCCTTTAATATCCCACCCACTCTAATCCGACTCTCCCCCTCACTCCCCGCACACTTTACTATCCCACCCAGTCTAATCCCACACTCCCCCTCACTCCCCGAATGCTTTAATATCCCACCCAGTATAATGCCTCTCTCCGCCTCACTCCCCGAATGCTTTAATATCCCACCCAGTCTAATCGCACTCTCCCCCTCACCCTTTAATGTCCCACCCAGTCTAAAACCACTCTCCCCCTCACTCCCCGCACCCTTTAATATCATATCCAGTCTAATCCCACTCTCCCCCTCACTCCCCGCACCCTTTAATATCATATCCAGTCTAATCCCACTCTCCCCCACACTCCCCGCATCCTTTAATATCCCACCCAGACTAATCCCACCCTCCCCGCACCATTTAATATCCCAACCAGTCTAATCCCACTCTCCCCCTCACTCCCCGCACCCTTCAATATACCACCCAGTCTAATCCCACTCTCCTCCTCACTCCCCACACCCTTTAATATCCCACCCAGTCTAAACCCACTCTCCACGCACACTTTAATGTCCCACCCAGTCTAATCCCACTCTCCCGTTCACTCCCCGAATGCTTTAATATCCCACCCAGTCTAATCCCACTCTCCCCCTCACTCCCCGAATGCTTTAATATCCTACCCAGTCTAATCCCACTCTCCCCCTCTCCCTTTAATATCCCACCCAATCTAAACCCACTCTCCCGCTCACTCCCCGCAACCTTTAATATCCCACCCAGTCTAATCCCAGTCTCACCTCACCCCCCGCACCCTTTAATATCGCACCCAGTCTAATCCCCTAATCCCACTCTCCCCCTCACTCCCCGCACCCTTTAATATACCACCCAGTCTAATCCCACTCTCCTCCTCAGTCCCCACACCCTTTAATATCCCACCCAGTCTAATCCCACTCTCCCCCTCACTCCCCACACCATTTAATATCCCACGCAGTCTAATCCCACTCTCTCCCTCACTCCCCGAATGCTTTAATATCCCACCCAGTCTAATCCCACTCTCACCTCAAACCCCACACCCTTTAATATCCCACCCAGTCTAATCCCACTCTCACCTCACTCCCCACACCCTTTAATGTCCCAACCAGTCTAATCCCATACTCCCCTTCACTCCCCGCACACTTTAGTATCCAACCCAGTCTAATCCCACTCTCCCCCTCACTCCCCACACCCTTTAATATCCCATCCAGTCTAATCCCACTCTCCCCCTCACTTCCCGCTCACTTTCATATCGCACCCAGTCTAATCCCACTCTCCCCCTCACTCCTCGCACCCTTTAATATCCCACCCAGTTTAATCCCACCCTCCCCCTCACTCCCTGCACCCTTTAATATCCCACCCAGTCTAATCCCACTCTCCCCCTCACTCCCCGCACCCTTCAATATCCCACCCAGTTTAATCCCACTCTCCCCCTCACTACCCGCACCCTTTAATATCCCACCCAGTCTAATCCCACTCTCCCCCTCACTCCCCGCACCCTTTAATATCCCACCCAGTCTAATCCCACCCTTCCCGCACCCCTGAATATCCCACCCAGTCTAATCCCAAACTCCCCCTCACTCCCCGCACACTTTAATATGCCACCCAGTCTAGTCCCACTCTCCCCCTCACTCCCCACACCCTTTAATATCCCACCCAGTCTAATCCCACTCTCCCCATCACTCCCCGCACCTTTTAATATCCCACCCAGTCTAATCCCACTCTCCCCCTCACTCCCCGAATGCTTTAATATCCCACCCAGTCTATTCCCACTCTCCTCCTCACTCCCCACACCCTTTAATATCCCACCCAGTCTCCCTCTCACTCCCCGCACCCTTTAATATCCCACCCAGTCTAATCCCACTCTCCTCCTCACTCCCCACACCCTTTAATATCCCACCAAGTCTAAACCCACTCTCCCCGCACACTTTAATATCCCACCCAGTCTAATCCCACTCTCCCTCTCACTCCCCGCACCCTTTAATATCCCACCCAGTCTAATCCCACACTCCCCCTCACCTCCCGAATGCTTTAATATCCCACCCAGTCTAATCCCACTCTCCCCCTCACCATTTAATATCAAACCCAATCTAAACCCACTCTCCCGCTCACTCCCCGCACCCTTTAATATCCCACCCAGTCTAATCCCAGTCTCCCCCTTACTCCCCGCACCCTTTAATATCCCAACCAGTCTAAAACCACTCTCCCCCTCACTGCCCGCACCCATTAATATCCCATCCAGTTTAATCCCACTCTCCCCCTCACTCCCCGCACCCTTTAATATCCCACCCAGTCTAATCCCAATCTCCCCCTCACTCCCCGCCCCCTTTAATATGCCACCCAGTCTAATCCCACTCTCCCCCTCACTCCCCACATCCTTAAATATAGCACCCAGTCTAAGCCCACTCTCCCCCTCCCTCCCCGCACCCTTTAATATCCCACCCAGTCTGATCCCACTCTCCCCCTCACTCCCCGCACCCTTTAATATCCAACCCAGTCTAATCCCAATCTCCCCCTCACTCCCCGCACCCTTTAATATCCCACCCAGTCTAATCCCAATCTCCCCCTCACTCCCCGCACCCTTTAATATCCCACCCAGTCTAATCCCACCCTCCACGCACCCTTTAATATCCCACCCAGTCTAATCCCACTCTCCCCCTCACTCCCCGCACCATTTAATATACCACCCAGTCTAATCCCACCATCCCCGCACCCTTTAATATCCCACCCAGTCTAATCTAAATCTCCCCCTCACTCCCTGCACCCTTTAATATGCCACCCAGTCTAATCCCACTCTCCCCCTCACTACCCGCACCCTTTAATATCCCACCCAGTCTAATCCCACTGTCCCTCTCACTCCCCACACCCTTTAATATCCCACCCAGTCTAATCCCACTCTCCCCCTCACACCCCGCACCCTTTAATATCCCACCCAGTCTAATCCCACTCTCCCCCTCACTCCCCGCACACTTTACTATCCCACCCAGTCTAATCCCACACTCCCCCTCACTCCCCGAATGCTTTAATATCCCACCAAGTATAATGCCTCTCTCCGCCTCACTACCCGAATGCTTTAATATCCCACCCAGTCTAATCCCACTCTCCCCCTCACCCTTTAATATCCCACCCAGTCTAATCCCACTCTCCCGCTCACTCCCCGCAACCTTTAATATCCCACCCAGTCTAATCCCACTCTCCCCCTCACCCTTTAATGTCCCACCCAGTCTAAAACCACTCTCCCCCTCACTCCCCGCACCCTTTAATATCATATCCAGTCTAATCCCACTCTCCCCCTCACTCCCCGCACCCTTTAATATCATATCCAGTCTAATCCCACTCTCCCCCACACTCCCCGCATCCTTTAATATCCCACCCAGACTAATCCCACCCTCCCCGCACCATTTAATATCCCACCCAGTCTAATCCCAATCTCCCGCTCACTCCCCGCCCCCTTTAATATGCCACCCAGTCTAGTCCCACTCTCCCCCTCACTCCCCGCACCCTTCAATATACCACCCAGTCTAATCCCACTCTCCTCATCACTCACCACACCCTTTAATATCCTACCCAGTCTAAACCCACTCTCCACGCACACTTTAATGTCCCACCCAGTCTAATCCCACTCTCCCACTCCCTCCCCGAATGCTTTAATATCCCACCCAGTCTAATCCCACTCTCCCCCTCACTCCCCGAATGCTTTAATATCCTATCCAGTCTAATCCCACTCTCCCCCTCACCCTTTAATATCCCACCCAATCTAAACCCACTCTCCCGCTCACTCTCCGCAACCTTTAATATCCCACCCAGTCTAATCCCAGTCTCACCTCACCCCCCGCACCCTTTAATATCCCAGCCAGTCGAATCCCACTCTCCCCCTCACTCCCCACACACTTTAATATCCCACCCAGTCTAATCCCACTCTCCCCCTCACTCCCCGCACCGTTTAATATCCCACCCAGTCTAATCCCACTCTCCCCCTCACTCACCGCACCCTTTAATATCCCACCCAGTCTAATCCCACCCTACCCACACCCTTTAATATCCCACCCAGTCTAATCCCACTCTCCCCCTCACTCCCCGAATGCTTTAATAACCCACCCAGTCTAATCCCACTCTCCCCCTCACTCCCCGCACCCTTTAATATACCACCCAGTCTAATCCCACTCTCCTCCTCAGTCCCCACACCCTTTAATATCCCACCCAGTCTAAACCCACTCTCCACGCACACTTTAATATCCCACCCAGTCTAATCCCACTCTCCCCCTCACTCCCCGCACCCTTTAATATCCCACCCAGTCTAATCCCACTCTCCCCCCCAACTCCCCGAATGCTTTAATATCCAACCCAGTCTAATCCCACTCTCCCCATCACTCCCCGAATGCTTTAATATCCCACCCAGTCTAATCCCAATCTCCCCTTCACACCCCGCACCTTTTAATACCCCAACCAGTCTAATCCCACTCTCCCCATCACTCCCCGCACCGGTTAATATCCAACCTAGTCTAATCCCAATCTCCACCTCACCCCCACACCCTTTAATATCCCACCCAGTCTAATCCCACTCTCCCCCTCACTCCCCGCACCCTTTAATATCCCACCCAGTCTAATCCCACTCTCCCCCTCACTCACCGCACCCTTTAATATCCCACCCCTTCTAATCCCACCCTACCCACACCCTTTAATATACCACCCAGTCTAATCCCACTCTCCCCCTCACTCCCCGAATGCTTTAATATCCCACCCAGTCTAATCCCACTCTCCCCCTCACCCTTTAATATCCCACCCAGTCTAATCCCACTCTCCCCCTCACTCCCCGAATGCTTTAATATCCCACCCAGTCTAACCCCACTCTCCACCTCACCCTTTAATATACCACCCAGTCTAATCCCACTCTCCTCCTCACTCCCCACACTCTTTAATATCCCACCCAGTCTAAACCCTCTCCCCACGCACACTTTAATATCCCACCCAGTCTAATCCCACTCTCACTCTCACTCCCCGAATGCTTTAATAGCCCACCCAGTCTAATCCCACTCTCCCCCTCACTCCCCGAATGCTTTAATATCCCACCCAGTCTTATCCCACTCTCCCACTCACCCTTTAATATCCCACCCAATCTAAACACACTCTCCCGCTCACTCCCCACACCCTTTAATATCCCACCCAGTCTAATCCCACTCTCACCTCACTCCCCACACACTTTAATATTCCACCCAGTCTAATCCCACTCTCCCCTTCACTCCCCGCACCCTTTAATATCCCACCCAGTCTAATCCCACTCTCCCCCTCACACCCCACACCCTTTAATATCCCACCCAGTCTAATCCAACTCTCCCCGTCACTCCCCGCACCCTTTATTATCCCATCCAGTCTAATCCCACTCTCCCCCTCACTCCCCGCACCTTTTAATATCCCACCCAGTCTAATCCCACCCTCCCCGCAACCTTTAATATCCCACCCAGTCTAATCCCAATCTCCCCCTCACTCACCGCACCCTTTATTATCCCATCCAGTCTAATCCCACTGTCCCCCACACTCCCCGCATCCTTTAATATCCCACCCAGACTAATCCCACCCTCCCCGCACCATTTAATATCCCACCCAGTCTAATCCCAATCTCCCCCTCACTCCCCGCCCCCTTTAATATGCCACCCAGTCTAATCCCACTCTCCCCCTCACTCCCCGCACCCTTCAATATACCACCCAGTCTAATCCCACTCTCCTCCTCACTCCCCACACCCTTTAATATCCCACCCAGTCTAAACCCACTCTCCACGCACACTTTAAAGTCCCACCCAGTCTAATCCCACTCTCCCCCTCACTCCCCGAATGCTTTAATATCCCACCCAGTCTAATGCCACTCTCCCCATCACTCCCCGAATGCTTTAATATCCCAACCAGTCTAATCCCACTCTCCCCTTCACTCCCCGCACCCTTTAATATCCCAACCAGTCTAATCCCACTCTCCCCATCACTCCCCGCACCGTTTAATATCCAACCCAGTCTAATCCCAATCTCCCCCTCACCCCCACACCCTTTAATATCCCACCCAGTCTAATCCCACTCTCCCCCTCACTCCCCGCACCCTTTAATATCCCACCCAGTCGAATCCCACTCTCCCCCTCACTCACCGCACCCTTTAATATCCCACCCCGTCTAATCCCACCCTACCCACACCCTTTAATATCCCACCCAGTCTAATCCCACTCTCCCCCTCACTCCCCGAATGCTTTATTATCCCACCCAGTCTAATCCCTCTCTCCCCCTCACCCTTTAATATCCCTCCCAGCCTAATCCCTCTCTCCCCCTCACTCCCCGAATGCTTTAATATCCCACCCAGTCTAATCCCACTCTCCCCCTCACCCTTTAATATACCACCCAGTCTAATCCCACTCTCCTCCTCACTCCCCACACTCTTTAATATCCCACCCAGTCTAAACCCACTCTCCACGCACGCTTTAATATCCCACCCAGTCTAATCCCACTCTCACTCTCACTCCCCGAATGCTTTAATATCCCACCCAGTCTAATCCAACTCTCCCCCTCACTCCCCGAATGCTTTAATATCCCACCCAGTCTTATCCCACTCTCCCCCTCACCCTTTAATATCCCACCCATCTAAACACACTCTCCCGCTCACTCCCCACACCCTTTAATATCCCACCCAGTCTAATCCCACTCTCACCTCACTCCCCACACCCTTTAATATCCCACCCAGTCTAACCCACTCTCCACCTCACTCCCCGCACCCTTTAATATCCCACCCAGTCTAATCCCACTCTCCCCCTCACACCCCACACCCTTTAATATCCCACCCAGTCTAATCCCACTTTCCCCATTACTCCCCGCACCCTTTATTATCCCATCCAGTCTAATCCCACTCTCCCCCTCACTCCCCGCACCTTTTAATATCCCACCCAGTCTAATCCCACCCTCCCCGCACCCTTTAATATCCCACCCAGTCTAATCCCAATTTCCCCCTAACTCACCGCACCCTTTATTATCCCATCCAGTCTAATCCCACTCTCCCCCTCACTCCCCGCACATTTTAATATCCCACCCAGTCTAATCCAACTCTCCCCCTCACTCCCCACACCCTTTAATATCCCACCCAGTCTAATCCCACCCTCCCCGCACCCTTTAATATCCCACCCAGTCTAATCCCATTCTCCCCCTCACTCCCCGCACCCTTTAATATCCCACCCAGTCTAATCGCACTCTCCCCCTCACTCCCCGCACCCTTTAATATCCCACCCAGTCTACACCCACTCTCCCCGCACACTTTACTATCCCACCCAGTCTAATCCCACACTCCCCCTCACTCCCCGAATGCTTTAATATCCCACCCAGTCCAATGCCTCTCTCCCCCTCACTCCCCGAATGCTTTAATATCCCACCCAGTCTAAAACCACTCTCCCCCTCACTCCCCGCACCCTTTAATATCATATCCAGTCTAATCCCACTCTCCCCCTCACTCCCCGCACCCTTTAATATCATATCCAGTCTAATCCCACTCTCCCCCACACTCCCCGCATCCTTTAATATCCCACCCAGACTAATCCCACCCTCCCCGCACCATTTAATATCCCACCCAGTCTAATCCCAATCTCCCGCTCACTCCCCGCCCCCTTTAATATGCCACCCAGTCTAATCCCACTCTCCCCCTCACTCCCCGCACCCTTCAATATACCACCCAGTCTAATCCCACTCTCCTCATCACTCACCACACCCTTTAATATCCTACCCAGTCTAAACCCACTCTCCACGCACACTTTAATGTCTCACCCAGTCTAATCCCACTCTCCCACTCCCTCCCCGAATGCTTTAATATCCCACCCAGTCTAATCCCACTCTCCCCCTCACTCCCCGAATGTTTTAATATCCTATCCAGCCTAATCCCACTCTCCCCCTCACCCTTTAATATCCCACCCAATCTAAACCCACTCTCCCGCTCACTCTCCGCAACCTTTAATATCCCACCCAGTCTAATCCCAGTCTCACCTCACCCCCCGCACCCTTTAATATCCCAGCCAGTCTAATCCCACCCTACCCACACCCTTTAATATCCCACCCAGTCTAATCCCACTCTCCCCCTCACTCCCCGAATGCTTTAATAACCCACCCAGTCTAATCCCACTCTCCCCCTCACTCCCCGCACCCTTTAATATACCACCCAGTCTAATCCCACTCTCCTCCTCAGTCCCCACACCCTTTAATATCCCACCCAGTCTAAACCCACTCTCCACGCACACTTTAATATCCCACCCAGTCTAATCCCACTCTCCCCCTCACTCCCCGCACCCTTTAATATCCCACCCAGTCTAATCCCACTCTCCCCCCAACTCCCCGAATGCTTTAATATCCAACCCAGTCTAATCCCACTCTCCCCATCACTCCCCGAATGCTTTAATATCCCACCCAGTCTAATCCCAATCTCCCCTTCACACCCCGCACCCTTTAATACCCCAACCAGTCTAATCCCACTCTCCCCATCACTCCCCGCACCGGTTAATATCCAACCTAGTCTAATCCCAATCTCCACCTCACCCCCACACCCTTTAATATCCCACCCAGTCTAATCCCACTCTCCCCCTCACTCCCCGCACCCTTTAATATCCCACCCAGTCTAATCCCACTCTCCCCCTCACTCACCGCACCCTTTAATATCCCACCCCTTCTAATCCCACCCTACCCACACCCTTTAATATCCCACCCAGTCTAATCCCACTCTCCCCCTCACTCCCCGAATGCTTTAATATCCCACCCAGTCTAATCCCACTCTCCCCCTCACCCTTTAATATCCCACCCAGTCTAATCCCACTCTCCCCCTCACTCCCCGAATGCTTTAATATCCCACCCAGTCTAACCCCACTCTCCACCTCACCCTTTAATATACCACCCAGTCTAATCCCACTCTCCTCCTCACTCCCAACACTCTTTAATATCCCACCCAGTCTAAACCCTCTCTCCACGCACACTTTAATATCCCACCCAGTCTAATCCCACTCTCACTCTCACTCCCCGAATGCTTTAATAGCCCACCCAGTCTAATCCCACTCTCCCCCTCACTCCCCGAATGCTTTAATATCCCACCCAGTCTTATCCCACTCTCCCACTCACCCTTTAATATCCCACCCAATCTAAACACACTCTCCCGCTCACTCCCCACACCCTTTAATATCCCACCCAGTTTAATCCCACTCTCACCTCACTCCCCACACACTTTAATATTCCACCCAGTCTAATCCCACTCTCCCCTTCACTCCCCGCACCCTTTAATATCCCACCCAGTCTAATCCCACTCTCCCCCTCACACCCCACACCCTTTAATATCCCACCCAGTCTAATCCAACTCTCCCCGTCACTCCCCGCACCCTTTATTATCCCATCCAGTCTAATCCCACTCTCCCCCTCACTACCCGCACCTTTTAATATCCCACCCAGTCTAATCCCACCCTCCCCGCAACCTTTAATATCCCACCCAGTCTAATCCCAATCTCCCCCTCACTCACCGCACCCTTTATTATCCCATCCAGTCTAATCCCACTGTCCCCCACACTCCCCGCATCCTTTAATATCCCACCCAGACTAATCCCACCCTCCCCGCACCATTTAATATCCCACCCAGTCTAATCCCAATCTCCCCCTCACTCCCCGCCCCCTTTAATATGCCACCCAGTCTAATCCCACTCTCCCCCTCACTCCCCGCACCCTTCAATATACCACCCAGTCTAATCCCACTCTCCTCCTCACTCCCCACACCCTTTAATATCCCACCCAGTCTAAACCCACTCTCCACGCACACTTTAAAGTCCCACCCAGTCTAATCCCACTCTCCCCCTCACTCCCCGAATGCTTTAATATCCCACCCAGTCTAATGCCACTCTCCCCATCACTCCCCGAATGCTTTAATATCCCAACCAGTCTAATCCCACTCTCCCCTTCACTCCCCGCACCCTTTAATATCCCAACCAGTCTAATCCCACTCTCCCCATCACTCCCCGCACCGTTTAATATCCAACCCAGTCTAATCCCAATCTCCCCCTCACCCCCACATCCTTTAATATCCCACCCAGTCTAATCCCACTCTCCCCCTCACTCCCCGCACCCTTTAATATCCCACCCAGTCGAATCCCACTCTCCCCCTCACTCACCGCACCCTTTAATATCCCACCCCGTCTAATCCCACCCTACCCACACCCTTTAATATCCCACCCAGTCTAATCCCACTCTCCCGCTCACTCCCCGAATGCTTTATTATCCCACCCAGTCTAATCCCTCTCTCCCCCTCACCCTTTAATATCCCTCCCAGCCTAATCCCTCTCTCCCCCTCACTCCCCGAATGCTTTAATATCCCACCCAGTCTAATCCCACTCTCCCCCTCACCCTTTAATATACCACCCAGTCTAATCCCACTCTCCTCCTCACTCCCCACACTCTTTAATATCCCACCCAGTCTAAACCCACTCTCCACGCACGCTTTAATATCCCACCCAGTCTAATCCCACTCTCACTCTCACTCCCCGAATGCTTTAATATCCCACCCAGTCTAATCCAACTCTCCCCCTCACTCCCCGAATGCTTTAATATCCCACCCAGTCTTATCCCACTCTCCCCCTCACCCTTTAATATCCCACCCATCTAAACACACTCTCCCGCTCACTCCCCACACCCTTTAATATCCCACCCAGTCTAATCCCACTCTCACCTCACTCCCCACACCCTTTAATATCCCACCCAGTCTAACCCACTCTCCACCTCACTCCCCGCACCCTTTAATATCCCACCCAGTCTAATCCCACTCTCCCCCTCACACCCCACACCCTTTAATATCCCACCCAGTCTAATCCCACTTTCCCCATTACTCCCCGCACCCTTTATTATCCCATCCAGTCTAATCCCACTCTCCCCCTCACTCCCCGCACCTTTTAATATCCCACCCAGTCTAATCCCACCCTCCCCGCACCCTTTAATATCCCACCCAGTCTAATCCCAATTTCCCCCTCACTCACCGCACCCTTTATTATCCCATCCAGTCTAATCCCACTCTCCCCCTCACTCCCCGCACATTTTAATATCCCACCCAGTCTAATCCAACTCTCCCCCTCACTCCCCACACCCTTTAATATCCCACCCAGTCTAATCCCACCCTCCCCGCACCCTTTAATATCCCACCCAGTCTAATCCCATTCTCCCCCTCACTCCCCGCACCCTTTAATATCCCACCCAGTCTAATCGCACTCTCCCCCTCACTCCCCGCACCCTTTAATATCCCACCCAGTCTACACCCACTCTCCCCGCACACTTTACTATCCCACCCAGTCTAATCCCACACTCCCCCTCACTCCCCGAATGCTTTAATATCCCACCCAGTCCAATGCCTCTCTCCCCCTCACTCCCCGAATGCTTTAATATCCCACCCAGTCTAATCCCACTCTCCCCCTCACCCTTTAATATCCCACCCAGTCTATTCCCACTCTCCCCATCACTCCCCGCACCCTTTAATGTCCCAACCAGTCTAAAACCACTCTCCCCCTCACTAACCTCACCCTTTAATATCATATCCAGTCTAATCCCACTCTCCCCCACACTCCCCGTATCCTTTAATATCCCACCCAGACTAATCCCACCCTCCCCGCACCATTTAATATCCCACCCAGTCTAATCCCAATCTCCCCCTCACTCCCCGCACCCTTTAATATGCTACCCAGTCTAATCCCACTCTCCCCCTCACTCCCCACACCCTTTAATATCGCACCCAGTCTAATCCCACTTTCCCCCTCACTCCCCGCACCCTTCAATATACCACCCAGTCTAATCCCACTCTCCTCCTCACTCCCCAAACCCTTTAATATCCCACCCAGTCTAAACCCACTCTCCACGCACACTTTAATGTCCCACCCAGTCTAATCCCACTCTCCCTCTCACTCCCCGAATGCTTTAATATCCCACCCAGTCTAATCCCACTCTCCCCCTCACTCCCCGAATGCTTTAATATCCTACCCAGTCTAATCCCACTCTCCCCCTCACCCTTTAATATCCCACGCAATCTAAACCCACTCTCCCGCTCACTCCCCGCAACCTTTAATATCCCACCCAGTCTAATCCCAGTCTCACCTCACCCCCCGCACCCTTTAATATCCCAGCCAGTCGAATCCCACTCTCCCCCTCACTCCCCACACACTTTAATATCCCACCCAGTCTAATCCCACTCTCCCCCTCACTCCCCGCACCCTTTAATATCCCACCCAGTCTAATCCCACTCTCCCCCTCACTCCCCGCACCCTTTAATATCCCACCCAGTCTAATCCCACTCTCTCCCTCACTCAGCGCACCCTTTAATATCCCACCCAGTCTAATCCCACCCTACCCACACAATTTAATATCCCACCCAGTCTAATCCCACTCTCCCCCTCACTACTCGAATGCTTTAATATCCCACCCAGTCTAATCCCACTCTCCCCCTCACTCCCCACACCCTTTAATATAGCACCCAGTCTAATCCCCTAATCCCACTCTCCCCCTCACTCCCCGCACCCTTTAATATACCACCCAGTCTAATCCCACTCTCCTCCTCACTCCCCACACCCTTTCATATCCCACCCAGTATAAACCCACTCTCCACGCACACTTTAATATCCCACCCAGTCTAATCCCACTCTCCCCCCCACTCCCCGAATGCTTTAATATCCCACCCAGTCTAATGCCACTCTCCCCCTCACTCCCCGAATGCTTTAATATCCCACCCAGTCTAATCCCACTCTCCCCCTCACTCCCCGCACCCTTTAATATCCCACCCAGTCTAATCCCACTCTCCCCCCAACTCCCCGAATGATTTAATATCCAACCCAGTCTAATCCCACTCTCCCCATCACTCCCCGAATGCTTTAATATCCCACCCAGTCTAATCCCAATCTCCCCTTCACACCCCGCACCCTTTAATACCCCAACCAGTCTAATCCCACTCTCCCCATCACTCCCCGCACCGGTTAATATCCAACCTAGTCTAATCCCAATCTCCACCTCACCCCCACACCCTTTAATATCCCACCCAGTCTAATCCCACTCTCCCCCTCACTCCCCGCACCCTTTAATATCCCACCCAGTCTAATCCCACTCTCCCCCCTCACTCACCGCACCCTTTAATATCCCACCCCTTCTAATCCCACCCTACCCACACCCTTTAATATCCCACCCAGTCTAATCCCACTCTCCCCCTCACTCCCCGAATGCTTTAATATCCCACCCAGTCTAATCCCACTCTCCCCCTCACCCTTTAATATCCCACCCAGTCTAATCCCACTCTCCCCCTCACTCCCCGAATGCTTTAATATCCCACCCAGTCTAATCCCACTCTCCACCTCACCCTTTAATATACCACCCAGTCTAATCCCACTCTCCTCCTCACTCCCCACACTATTTAATATCCCACCCAGTCTAAACCCTCTCTCCACGCACACTTTAATATCCCACCCAGTCTAATCCCACTCTCACTCTCACTCCCCGAATGCTTTAATATCCCACCCAGTCTAATCCCACTCTCCCCCTCACTCCCCGAATGCTTTAATATCCCACCCAGTCTTATCCCACTCTCCCACTCACCCTTTAATATCCCACCCAATCTAAACACACTCTCCCGCTCACTCCCCACACCCTTTAATATCCCACCCAGTCTAATCCCACTCTCACCTCACTCCCCACACACTTTAATATTCCACCCAGTCGAATCCCACTCTCCCCTTCACTCCCCGCACCCTTTAATATCCCACCCAGTCTAATCCCACTCTCCCCCTCACACCCCACACCCTTTAATATCCCACCCAGTCTAATCCCACTCTCCCCGTCACTCCCCGCACCCTGTATTATCCCATCCAGTCTAATCCCACTCTCCCCCTCACTCCCCGCACCTTTTAATATCCCACCCAGTCTAATCCCACCCTCCCCGCAACCTTTAATATCCCACCCAGTCTAATCCCAATCTCCCCCTCACTCACCGCACCCTTTATTATCCCATCCAGTCTAATCCCACTGTCCCCCACACTCCCCGCATCCTTTAATATCCCACCCAGACTAATCCCACCCTCCCCGCACCATTTAATATCCCACCCAGTCTAATCCCAATCTCCCCCTCACTCCCCGCCCCCTTTAATATGCCACCCAGTCTAATCCCACTCTCCCTCTCACTCCCCGCACCCTTCAATATAGCACCCCGTCTAATCCCACTCTCCTCCTCACTCCCCACACCCTTTAATATCCCACCCAGTCTAAACCCACTCTCCACGCACACTTTAAAGTCCCACCCAGTCTAATCCCACTCTCCCCCTCACTCCCCGAATGCTTTAATATCCCACCCAGTCTAATGCCACTCTCCCCATCACTCCCCGAATGCTTTAATATCCCAACCAGTCTAATCCCACTCTCCCCTTCACTCCCCGCACCCTTTAATATCCCAACCAGTCTAATCCCACTCTCCCCATCACTCCCCGCACCGTTTAATATCCAACCCAGTCTAATCCCAATCTCCCCCTCACCCCCACACCCTTTAATATCCCACCCAGTCTAATCCCACTCTCCCCCTCACTCCCCGCACCCTTTAATATCCCACCCAGTCGAATCCCACTCTCCCCCTCACTCACCGCACCCTTTAATATCCCACCCCGTCTAATCCCACCCTACCCACACCCTTTAATATCCCACCCAGTCTAATCCCACTCTCCCCCTCACTCCCCGAATGCTTTATTATCCCACCCAGTCTAATCCCTCTCTCCCCCTCACCCTTTAATATCCCTCCCAGCCTAATCCCTCTCTCCCCCTCACTCCCCGAATGCTTTAATATCCCACCCAGTCTAATCCCACTCTCCCCCTCACCCTTTAATATACCACCCAGTCTAATCCCACTCTCCTCCTCACTCCCCACACTCTTTAATATCCCACCCAGTCTAAACCCACTCTCCACGCACGCTTTAATATCCCACCCAGTCTAATCCCACTCTCACTCTCACTCCCCGAATGCTTTAATATCCCACCCAGTCTAATCCAACTCTCCCCCTCACTCCCCGAATGCTTTAATATCCCACCCAGTCTTATCCCACTCTCCCCCTCACCCTTTAATATCCCACCCATCTAAACACACTCTCCCGCTCACTCCCCACACCCTTTAATATCCCACCCAGTCTAATCCCACTCTCACCTCACTCCCCACACCCTTTAATATCCCACCCAATCTAACCCACTCTCCACCTCACTCCCCGCACTCTTTAATATCCCACCCAGTCTAATCCCACTCTCCCCCTCACACCCCACACCCTTTAATATCCCAACCAGTCTAATCCCACTTTCCCCATTACTCCCCGCACCCTTTATTATCCCATCCAGTCTAATCCCACTCTCCCCCTCACTCCCCGCACCTTTTAATATCCCACCCAGTCTAATCCCACCCTCCCCGCACCCTTTAATATCCCACCCAGTCTAATCCCAATTTCCCCCTCACTCACCGCACCCTTTATTATCCCATCCAGTCTAATCCCACTCTCCCCCTCACTCCCCGCACATTTTAATATCCCACCCAGTCTAATCCAACTCTCCCCCTCACTCCCCACACCCTTTAATATCCCATGCAGTCTAAAACCACTCTCCCCCTCATTCCCCGCACCCTTTAATATCCCATCCAGTCTAATCCCACTCTCCCCCTCACTCCCCGCACCCTTTAATATCCCACCCAGTCTAATCCCACCCTCCCCGCACCCTTTAATATCCCACCCAGTCTAATCCCATTCTCCCCCTCACTCCCCGCACCCTTTAATATCCCACCCAGTCTAATCGCACTCTCCCCCTCACTCCCCGCACCCTTTAATATCCCACCCAGTCTACACCCACTCTCCCCGCACACTTTACTATCCCACCCAGTCTAATCCCACACTCCCCCTCACTCCCCGAATGCTTTAATATCCCACCCAGTCCAATGCCTCTCTCCCCCTCACTCCCCGAATGCTTTAATATCCCACCCAGTCTAAACCCACTCTCCACGCACACTTTAATGTCCCACCCAGTCTAATCCCACTCTCCCTCTCACTCCCCGAATGCTTTAATATCCCACCCAGTCTAATCCCACTCTCCCCCTCACTCCCCGAATGCTTTAATATCCTACCCAGTCTAATCCCACTCTCCCCCTCACCCTTTAATATCCCACGCAATCTAAACCCACTCTCCCGCTCACTCCCCGCAACCTTTAATATCCCACCCAGTCTAATCCCAGTCTCACCTCACCCCCCGCACCCTTTAATATCCCAGCCAGTCGAATCCCACTCTCCCCCTCATTCCCCACACACTTTAATATCCCACCCAGTCTAATCCCACTCTCCCCCTCACTCCCCGCACCCTTTAATATCCCACCCAGTCTAATCCCACTCTCCCCCTCACTCCCCGCACCCTTTAATATCCCACCCAGTCTAATCCCACTCTCTCCCTCACTCAGCGCACCCTTTAATATCCCACCCAGTCTAATCCCACCCTACCCACACAATTTAATATCCCACCCAGTCTAATCCCACTCTCCCCCTCACTACTCGAATGCTTTAATATCCCACCCAGTCTAATCCCACTCTCCCCCTCACTCCCCACACCCTTTAATATAGCACCCAGTCTAATCCCCTAATCCCACTCTCCCCCTCACTCCCCGCACCCTTTAATATACCACCCAGTCTAATCCCACTCTCCTCCTCACTCCCCGCACCCTTTAATATCCCACCCAGTCTAATCCCACTCTCCCCATCACTCCCCGCACCGTTTAATATCCAACCCAGTCTAATCCCAATCTCCCCCTCACTCCCCACACACTTTAATATCCCACCCAGTCTAATCCCACTCTCCCCCTCACTCCCCGCACCCTTTAATCGCCCACCCAGTCTAATCCCACTCTCCCCCTCACTCACCGCACCCTTTAATATCCCACCCAGTCTAATCCCACTCTCCCCTTCACTCCCCGCACCCTTTAATATACCACCCTGTCTAATCCCACTCTCCTCCTCACTCCACACACCCTTTAATATCCCACCCAGTCTAAACCCACTCTCCACGCACACTTAAATATCCCACCCAGTCTAATCCCACTCTCCCTCTAACTCCCCGAATGCTTTAATATCCCACCCAGTCTAATCACACTCTCCCCCTCACTTCCCGAATGCTTTAATATCCCACCCAATCTAATCCCACTCTCACCTCACTCCCCACACCCGTTAAAATCCCACCCAGTCTAATCCCACTCTCCACTTCACTCCCCGCACCCTTTAATATCCCACCCAGTCTAATCACAATCTCCCCCTCACTCACCGCACCCTTTATTATACCAACCAGTCTAATCCCACTCTCCCCCTCACTCCCCACACCCTTTAATATCCCACCCAGTCTAAAACCACTCTCCCCCTCACTCACCGCACCCTTTAATATCCCATCCAGTCTAATCCCACTCTCCCCAACACTCCCCGCATCCTTTAATATCCCACCCAGACTAATACCACCCTCCCCGCACCATTTAATATCCCACCCAGTCTAATCCCAATCTCCCCCTCACTCCCCACCTCCTTAAATATGCCACCCAGTCTAATCCCACTCTCCCCCTCACTCCCCGCACCCTTCAATATACCACCCAGTCTAATCCCACTCTCCTCCTCACTCCCCACACCCTTTAATATCCCACCCAGTCTAAACCCACTCTCCACGCACACTTTAATGTCCCACCCAGTCTAATCCCACTCTCCCTCTCACTCCCCGAATGCTTTAATATCCCACCCAGTCTAATCCCACTCTCCCCCTCACTCCCCGAATGCTTTAATATCCTACCCAGTCTAATCCCACTCTCCCCCTCACCCTTTAATATCCCACCCAATCTAAACCCACTCTCCCGCTCACTCCCCGCAACCTTTAATATCCCACCCAGTCTAATCCCAGTCTCACCTCACCCCCCGCACCCTTTAATAACCCAGCCAGTCGAATCCCACTCTCCCCCTCACTCCCCACACACTTTAATATCCCACCCAGTCTAATCCCACTCTCCCCCTCACTCCCCACACCCTTTAATATCCCACCCATTCTAATCCCACTCTCCTCCTCACTCACCGCACCCTTTAATATCCCACCCAGTCTAATCCCACTCTCCCACTCACTCCCCACACGCTTTAATATCGCACCCAGTCTAATCCCCTAATCCCACTCTCCCCCTCACTCCCCGCACCCTTTAATATACCACCCAGTCTAATCCCACTCTCCTCCTCAGTCCCCACACCCTTTAATATCCCACACGGTCTAAACCCACTCTCCACGCACACTTTAATATCCCACCCAGTCTAATACCAATCTCCCCCTCACTCCCCGCACCCTTTAATATCCCACCCAGTCTAATCTTCTCTCCCCCTCACTCCCCGCACCCTTTAATATCCCACCCAGTCTAATCCCACTCTCCCCCCCACTCCCCGAATGCTTTAATATCCCACCCAGTCTAATCCCACTCTCCCCCTCACTCCCCGCAGCGTTTAATATCCAACCCAGTCTAATCCCAATCTCCCCCTCACCCCCACATCCTTTAATATCCCACCCAGTCTAATCCCACTCTCCCCCTCACTCCCCGCACCCTTTAATATCCCACCCAGTCGAATCCCACTCTCCCCCTCACTCACCGCACCCTTTAATATCCCACCCCGTCTAATCCCACCCTCCCCGCACTCTTTAATATCCCACCCAGTCTAATCCCACCCTCCCCGCACCCTTTAATATCCCACCCAGTCTAATCACACTCTCCCCCTCACTCCCCGCACCATTTAATATACCACCCAGTCTAATCCCACCATCCCCGCACCCTTTAATATCCCACCCAGTCTAATCTAAATCTCCCCCTCACTCCCTGCAACCTTTAATATGCCACCCAGTCTAATCCCACTCTCCCCCTCACTCCCCGCACCCTTTAATATCCCACCCAGTCTAATCCCACTCTCCCCCTCACTCCCCGCACACTTTACTATCCCACCCAGTCTAATCCCACACTCCCCCTCACTACCCGAATGCTTTAATATCCCACCCAGTCTAATCCCACTCTCCCCCTCACCCTTTAATATTCCACCCAGTCTAATCCCACTCTCCCGCTCACTCCCCGCAACCTTTAATATCCCACCCAGTCTAATCCCACTCTCTCCCTCACCCTTTAATGTCCCACCCAGTCTAAAACCACTCTCCCCCTCACTCCCCGCACCCTTTAATATCATATCCAGTCTAATCCCACTCTCCCCCTCACTCCCCGCACCCTTTAATAAAATATCCAGTCTAATCCCACTCTCCCCCACACTCCCCGCATCCTTTAATATCCCACCCAGACTAATCCCACCCTCCCCGCACCATTTAATATCCCACCCAGTCTAATCCCAATCTCCCCCTCACTCCCCGACCCTTTAATATGCCACCCAGTCTAATCCCACTCTCCCCCTCAATCCCCGCACCCTTCAATATACCACCCAGTCTAATCCCACTCTCCTCATCACTCCCCACACCCTTTAATATCCTACCCAGTCTAAACCCACTCTCCACGCACACTTTAATGTCCCACCCAGTCTAATCCCACTCTCCCACTCCCTCCCCGAATGCTTTAATATCCCACCCAGTCTAATCCCACTCTCCCCCTCACTCCCCGAATGCTTTAATATCCTATCCAGTCTAATCCCACTCTCCCCCTCACCCTTTAATATCCCACCCAATCTAAACCCACTCTCCCACTCACTCTCCGCATCCTTTAATATCCCACCCAGTCTAATCCCAGTCTCACCTCACCCCCCGCACCCTTTAATATCCCAGCAGGTCGAATCCCACTCTCCCCCTCACTCCCCACACACTTTAATATCCCACCCAGTCTAATCCCACTCTCCCCCTCACTCACCGCACCCTTTAATATCCCACCCAGTCTAATCCCACCCTACCCACACCCTTTAATATCCCACCCAGTCTAATCCCACTCTCCCCCTCACTCCCCGAATGCTTTAATAACCCACCCAGTCTAATCCCACTCTCCCCCTCACTCCCCACACCCTTTAATATCGCTCCCAGTCTAATCCCCTAATCCCACTCTCCCCCTCACTCCCCGCACCCTTTAATATACCACCCAGTCTAATCCCACTCTCCTCCTCAGTCCCCACACCCTTTAATATCCCACCCAGTCTAAACCCACTCTCCACGCACACTTTAATATCCCACCCAGTCTAATCCCACTCTCCCCCTCTCTCGCCACACCCTTTAATATCCCACCCAGTCTAATCCCACTCTCCCCCTCACTCCCCGCACCCTTTAATATCCCACGCAGTCTAATCCCACTCTCCCCCCAACTCCCCGAATGCTTTAATATCCAACCCAGTCTAATCCCACTCTCCCCATCACTCCCCGAATGCTTTAATATCCCACCCAGTCTAATCCCAATCTCCCCTTCACTCCCCGCACCCTTTAATATCCCAACCAGTCTAATCCCACTCTCCCCATCAATCCCCGCACCGGTTAATATCCAACCTAGTCTAATCCCAATCTCCACCTCACCCCCACACCCTTTAATATCCCACCCAGTCTAATCCCACTCTCCCCCTCACTCCCCGCACCCTTTAATATCCCACCCAGTCTAATCCCACTCTCCCCCTCACTCACCGCACCCTTTAATATCCCACCCCGTCTAATCCCACCCTACCCACACCCTTTAATATCCCACCCAGTCTAATCCCACTCTCCCCCTCACTCCCCGAATGCTTTAATATCCCACCCAGTCTAATCCCACTCTCCCCCTCACCCTTTAATATCCCACCCAGTCTAATCCCACTCTCCCCCTCACTCCCCGAATGCTTTAATATCCCACCCAGTCTAATCCCACTCTCCGCCTCACCCTTTAATATACCACCCAGTCTAATCCCACTCTCCTCCTCACTCCCCACACTCTTTAATATCCCACCCAGTCTAAACCCTCTCTCCACGCACACTTTAATATCCCACCCAGTCTAATCCCACTCTCCCCCTCACTCCCCGAATGCTTTAATATCCCACCCAGTCTAATCCCACTCTCCCCCTCACTCCCCGAATGCTTTAATATCCCACCCAGTCTTATCCCACTCTCCCACTCACCCTTTAATATCCCACCCAATCTAAACACACTCTCCCGCTCACTCCCCACACCCTTTAATATCCCACCCAGTCTAATCCCACTCTCACCTCACTCCCCACACCCTTTAATATTCCACCCAGTCTAATCCCACTCTCCCCTTCACTCCCCGCACCCTTTAATATCCCACCCAGTCTAATCCCACTCTCCCCCTCACACCCCACACCCTTTAATATCCCACCCAGTCTAATCCCACTCTCCCCGTCACTCACCGCACCCTTTATTATCCCATCCAGTCTAATCCCACTCTCCCCCTCACTCCCCGCACCTTTTAATATCCCACCCAGTCTAATACCACCCTCCCCGCACCCTTTAATATCCCACCCAGTCTAATCCCAATCTCCCCCTCACTCACCGCACCCTTTATTATCCCATCCAGTCTAATCCCACTCTCCCCCACACTCCCCGCATCCTTTAATATCCCACCCAGACTAATCCCACCCTCCCCGCACCATTTAATATCCCACCCAGTCTAATCCCAATCTCCCCCTCACTCCCCACCTCCTTAAATATGCCACCCAGTCTAATCCCACTCTCCCCCTCACTCCCCGCACCCTTCAATATACCACCCAGTCTAATCCCACTCTCCTCCTCACTCCCCACACCCTTTAATATCCCACCCAGTCTAAACCCACTCTCCACGCACACTTTAATGTCCCACCCAGTCTAATCCCACTCTCCCTCTCACTCCCCGAATGCTTTAATATCCCACCCAGTCTAATCCCACTCTCCCCCTCACTCCCCGAATGCTTTAATATCCCACCCAGTCTAATGCCACTCTCCCCATCACTCCCCGAATGCTTTAATATCCCAACCAGTCTAATCCCACTCTCCCCTTCACTCCCCGCACACTTTAATATCCCAACCAGTCTAATCCCACTCTCCCCATCACTCCCCGCACCGTTTAATATCCAACCCAGTCTAATCCCAATCTCCCCCTCACCCCCACACCCTTTAATATCCCACCCAGTCTAATCCCACTCTCCCCCTCACTCCCCGCACCCTTTAATATCCCACCCAGTCGAATCCCACTCACCCCCTCACTCACCGCACCCTTTAATATCCCACCCCGTCTAATTCCACCCTACCCACACCCTTTAATATCCCACCCAGTCTAATCCCACTCTCCCCCTCACTCCCCGAATGCTTTATTATCACACCCAGTCTAATTCCTCTCTCCCCCTCACCCTTTAATATCCCTCCCAGCCTAATCCCTCTCTCCCCCTCACTCCCCGAATGCTTTAATATCCCACCCAGTCTAATCCCACTCTCCCCCTCACCCTTTAATATCCCACCCAGTCTAATCCCACTCTCCCCCTCACCCTTTAATATCCCACCCAGTCTAAACCCACTCTCCACGCACGCTTTAATATCCCACCCAGTCTAATCCCACTCTCACTCTCACTCCCCGAATGCTTTAATATCCCACCCAGTCTTATCCCACTCTCCCCCTCACCCTTTAATATCCCACCCAATCTAAACACACTCTCCCGCTCACTCCCCACACCCTTTAATATCCCACCCAGTCTAACCCACTCTCCCCTTCACTTCCCGCAGCCTTTAATATCCCACCCAGTCTAATCCCACTCTCCCCCTCACACCCCACACCCTTTAATATCCCACCCAGTCTAATCCCACTCTCCCCGTCACTCCCCGCACCCTTTATTATCCCATCCAGTCTAGTCCCACTCTCCCCCTCACTCCCCGCACCTTTTAATATCCCACCCAGTCTAATCCCAATTTCCCCCTCACTCACCGCACCCTTTATTATCCCACCCAGTCTAAAACCACTCTCCCCCTCACTCCCCGCACCCTTTAATATCCCATCCAGTCTAATCCCACTCTCCACCTCACTCCCCGCACCCTTTAATATGCCACCCAGTCTAATCCCACCCTCCCCGCACCCTTTAATATCCCACCCAGTCTAATCCCATTCTCCCCCTCACTCCCCGCACCCTTTAATATGCCACCCAGTCTAATCGCACTCTCCCCCTCACTCCCCGCACCCTTTAATATCCCACCCAGTCTACACCCACTCTCCCCGCACACTTTACTATCCCACCCAGTCTAATCCCACACTCCCCCTCACTCCCCGAATGCTTTAATATCCCACCCAGTCCAATGCCTCTCTCCCCCTCACTCCCCGAATGCTTTAATATCCCACCCAGTCTAATCCCACTCTCCCCCTCACCCTTTAATATCCCACCCAGTCTATTCCCACTCTCCCCATCACTCCCCGCACCCTTTAATGTCCCAACCAGTCTAAAACCACTCTCCCCCTCACTAACCTCACCCTTTAATATCATATCCAGTCTAATCCCACTCTCCCCCACACTCCCCGCATCCTTTAATATCCCACCCAGACTAATCCCACCCTCCCCGCACCATTTAATATCCCACCCAGTCTAAAACCACTCTCCCCCTCACTCCCCGCCCCCTTTAATATGCCACCCAGTCTAATCCCACTCTCCCCCTCACTCCCCGCACCCTTCAATATACCACCCAGTCTAATCCCACTCTCCTCCTCACTCCCCAAACCCTTTAATATCCCACCCAGTCTAATCCCACTCTCCCCCTCACTCCCCGAATGCTTTAATATCCTATCCAGTCTAATCCCACTCTCCCCCTCACCCTTTAATATCCCACCCAATCTAAACCCACTCTCCCACTCACTCTCCGCAACCTTTAATATCCCACCCAGTCTAATCCCAGTCTCACCTCACACCCCGCACCCTTTAATATCCCAGTAGGTCGAATCCCACTCTCCCCCTCACTCCCCACACACTTTAATATCCCACCCAGTCTAATCCCACTCTCCCCCTCACTCACCGCACCCTTTAATATCCCACCCAGTCTAATCCCACCCTACCCACACCCTTTAATATCCCACCCAGTCTAATCCCACTCTCCCCCTCACTCCCCGAATGCTTTAATAACCCACCCAGTCTAATCCCACTCTCCCCCTCACTCCCCACACCCTTTAATATCGCTCCCAGTCTAATCCCCTAATCCCACTCTCCCCCTCACTCCCCGCACCCTTTAATATACCACCCAGTCTAATCCCACTCTCCTCCTCAGTCCCCACACCCTTTAATATCCCACCCAGTCTAAACCCACTCTCCACGCACACTTTAATATCCCACCCAGTCTAATCCCACTCTCCCCCTCTCTCGCCACACCCTTTAATATCCCACCCAGTCTAATCCCACTCTCCCCCTCACTCCCCGCACCCTTTAATATCCCACGCAGTCTAATCCCACTCTCCCCCCAACTCCCCGAATGCTTTAATATCCAACCCAGTCTAATCCCACTCTCCCCATCACTCCCCGAATGCTTTAATATCCCACCCAGTCTAATCCCAATCTCCCCTTCACTCCCCGCACCCTTTAATATCCCAACCAGTCTAATCCCACTCTCCCCATCAATCCCCGCACCGGTTAATATCCAACCTAGTCTAATCCCAATCTCCACCTCACCCCCACACCCTTTAATATCCCACCCAGTCTAATCCCACTCTCCCCCTCACTCCCCGCACCCTTTAATATCCCACCCAGTCTAATCCCACTCTCCCCCTCACTCACCGCACCCTTTAATATCCCACCCCGTCTAATCCCACCCTACCCACACCCTTTAATATCCCACCCAGTCTAATCCCACTCTCCCCCTCACTCCCCGAATGCTTTAATATCCCACCCAGTCTAATCCCACTCTCCCCCTCACCCTTTAATATCCCACCCAGTCTAATCCCACTCTCCCCCTCACTCCCCGAATGCTTTAATATCCCACCCAGTCTAATCCCACTCTCCGCCTCACCCTTTAATATACCACCCAGTCTAATCCCACTCTCCTCCTCACTCCCCACACTCTTTAATATCCCACCCAGTCTAAACCCTCTCTCCACGCACACTTTAATATCCCACCCAGTCTAATCCCACTCTCCCCCTCACTCCCCGAATGCTTTAATATCCCACCCAGTCTAATCCCACTCTCCCCCTCACTCCCCGAATGCTTTAATATCCCACCCAGTCTTATCCCACTCTCCCACTCACCCTTTAATATCCCACCCAATCTAAACACACTCTCCCGCTCACTCCCCACACCCTTTAATATCCCACCCAGTCTAATCCCACTCTCACCTCACTCCCCACACCCTTTAATATTCCACCCAGTCTAATCCCACTCTCCCCTTCACTCCCCGCACCCTTTAATATCCCACCCAGTCTAATCCCACTCTCCCCCTCACACCCCACACCCTTTAATATCCCACCCAGTCTAATCCCACTCTCCCCGTCACTCACCGCACCCTTTATTATCCCATCCAGTCTAATCCCACTCTCCCCCTCACTCCCCGCACCTTTTAATATCCCACCCAGTCTAACACCACCCTCCCCGCACCCTTTAATATCCCACCCAGTCTAATCCCAATCTCCCCCTCACTCACCGCACCCTTTATTATCCCATCCAGTCTAATCCCACTCTCCCCCACACTCCCCGCATCCTTTAATATCCCACCCAGACTAATCCCACCCTCCCCGCACCATTTAATATCCCACCCAGTCTAATCCCAATCTCCCCCTCACTCCCCACCTCCTTAAATATGCCACCCAGTCTAATCCCACTCTCCCCCTCACTCCCCGCACCCTTCAATATACCACCCAGTCTAATCCCACTCTCCTCCTCACTCCCCACACCCTTTAATATCCCACCCAGTCTAAACCCACTCTCCACGCACACTTTAATGTCCCACCCAGTCTAATCCCACTCTCCCTCTCACTCCCCGAATGCTTTAATATCCCACCCAGTCTAATCCCACTCTCCCCCTCACTCCCCGAATGCTTTAATATCCCACCCAGTCTAATGCCACTCTCCCCATCACTCCCCGAATGCTTTAATATCCCAACCAGTCTAATCCCACTCTCCCCTTCACTCCCCGCACCCTTTAATATCCCAACCAGTCTAATCCCACTCTCCCCATCACTCCCCGCACCGTTTAATATCCAACCCAGTCTAATCCCAATCTCCCCCTCACCCCCACACCCTTTAATATCCCACCCAGTCTAATCCCACTCTCCCCCTCACTCCCCGCACCCTTTAATATCCCACCCAGTCGAATCCCACTCACCCCCTCACTCACCGCACCCTTTAATATCCCACCCCGTCTAATTCCACCCTACCCACACCCTTTAATATCCCACCCAGTCTAATCCCACTCTCCCCCTCACTCCCCGAATGCTTTATTATCACACCCAGTCTAATTCCTCTCTCCCCCTCACCCTTTAATATCCCTCCCAGCCTAATCCCTCTCTCCCCCTCACTCCCCGAATGCTTTAATATCCCACCCAGTCAAATCCCACTCTCCCCCTCACCCTTTAATATCCCACCCAGTCTAATCCCACTCTCCCCCTCACCCTTTAATATCCCACCCAGTCTAAACCCACTCTCCACGCACGCTTTAATATCCCACCCAGTCTAATCCCACTCTCACTCTCACTCCCCGAATGCTTTAATATCCCACCCAGTCTTATCCCACTCTCCCCCTCACCCTTTAATATCCCACCCAATCTAAACACACTCTCCCGCTCACTCCCCACACCCTTTAATATCCCACCCAGTCTAATCCCACTCTCACCTCACTCCCCACACCCTTTAATATCCCACCCAGTCTAACCCACTCTCCCCTTCACTTCCCGCACCCTTTAATATCCCACCCAGTCTAATCCCACTCTCCCCCTCACACCCCACACCCTTTAATATCCCACCCAGTCTAATCCCACTCTCCCCGTCACTCCCCGCACCCTTTATTATCCCATCCAGTCTAGTCCCACTCTCCCCCTCACTCCCCGCACCTTTTAATATCCCACCCAGTCTAATCCCAATTTCCCCCTCACTCACCGCACCCTTTATTATCCCACCCAGTCTAAAACCACTCTCCCCCTCACTCCCCGCACCCTTTAATATCGCATCCAGTCTAATCCCACTCTCCACCTCACTCCCCGCACCCTTTAATATGCCACCCAGTCTAATCCCACCCTCCCCGCACCCTTTAATATCCCACCCAGTCTAATCCCATTCTCCCCCTCACTCCCCGCACCCTTTAATATCCCACCCAGTCTAATCGCACTCTCCCCCTCACTCCCCGCACCCTTTAATATCCCACCCAGTCTACACCCACTCTCCCCGCACACTTTACTATCCCACCCAGTCTAATCCCACACTCCCCCTCACTCCCCGAATGCTTTAATATCCCACCCAGTCCAATGCCTCTCTCCCCCTCACTCCCCGAATGCTTTAATATCCCACCCAGTCTAATCCCACTCTCCCCCTCACCCTTTAATATCCCACCCAGTCTATTCCCACTCTCCCCATCACTCCCCGCACCCTTTAATGTCCCAACCAGTCTAAAACCACTCTCCCCCTCACTAACCTCACCCTTTAATATCATATCCAGTCTAATCCCACTCTCCCCCACACTCCCCGCATCCTTTAATATCCCACCCAGACTAATCCCACCCTCCCCGCACCATTTAATATCCCACCCAGTCTAATCCCACTCTCCCCCTCACTCCCCGCCCCCTTTAATATGCCACCCAGTCTAATCCCACTCTCCCCCTCACTCCCCGCACCCTTCAATATACCACCCAGTCTAATCCCACTCTCCTCCTCACTCCCCAAACCCTTTAATATCCCACCCAGTCTAATCCCACTCTCCCTCTCACTCCCCGAATGCTTTAATATCACACCCAGTCTAATCCCACTCTCCCCCTCACTCCCCGAATGCTTTAATATCCTACCCAGTCTAATCCCACTCTCCCCCTCACCCTTTAATATACCACGCAATCTAAACCCACTCTCCCGCTCACTCCCCGCAACCTTTAATATCCCACCCAGTCTAATCCCAGTCTCACCTCACCCCCCGCACCCTTTAATATCCCAGCCAGTCGAATCCCACTCTCCCCCTCACTCCCCACACACTTTAATATCCCACCCAGTCTAATCCCACTCTCCCCCTCACTCCCCGCACCCTTTAATATCCCACCCAGTCTAATCCCACTCTCCCCCTCACTCCCCGCACCCTTTAATATCCCACCCAGTCTAATCCCACTCTCTCCCTCACTCAGCGCACCCTTTAATATCCCACCCAGTCTAATCCCACCCTACCCACACAATTTAATATCCCACCCAGTCTAATCCCACTCTCCCCCTCACTACTCGAATGCTTTAATATCCCACCCAGTCTAATCCCACTCTCCCCCTCACTCCCCACACCCTTTAATATAGCACCCAGTCTAATCCCCTAATCCCACTCTCCCCCTCACTCCCCGCACCCTTTAATATACCACCCAGTCTAATCCCACTCTCCTCCTCACTCCCCACACCCTTTCATATCCCACCCAGTATAAACCCACTCTCCACGCACACTTTAATATCCCACCCAGTCTAATCCCACTCTCCCTCTCACTCCCCGAATGCTTTAATATCCCACCCAGTCTAATCCCACTCTCCCCCTCACTCCCCGAATGCTTTAATATCCCACCCAGTCTAATCCCACTCTCCCCTTCTCTCCCCGCACCCTTTAATATCGCAACCAGTCTAATCCCACTCTCCCCCTCACTCCCCACACACTTTAATATCCCACCCAGTCTAATCCCACTCTCCCCCTCACTCCCCGCACCCTTTAATCGCCCACCCAGTCTAATCCCACTCTCCCCCTCACTCACCGCACCCTTTAATATCCCACCCAGTCTAATCCCACCCTACCCACACCCTTTAATATCCCACCAAGTCTAATCCCACTCTCCCCCTCACCCTTTAATATCCCACCCAGTCTAATCCCACTCTCCCCTTCACTCCCCGCACCCTTTAATATACCACCCTGTCTAATCCCACTCTCCTCCTCACTCCACACACCCTTTAATATCCCACCCAGTCTAAACCCACTCTCCACGCACACTTAAATATCCCACCCAGTCTAATCCCACTCTCCCTCTAACTCCCCGAATGCTTTAATATCCCACCCAGTCTAATCACACTCTCCCCCTCACTCCCCGAATGCTTTAATATGCCACCCAATCTAATCCCACTCTCACCTCACTCCCCACACCCGTTAAAATCCCACCCAGTCTAATCCCACTCTCCACTTCACTCCCCGCACCCTTTAATATCCCACCCAGTCTAATCCCACGCTCCCCGTCACTCCCCGTACCCTTTAATATCCCATCCAGTCTAATCCCAATCTCCCCCTCACTCCCCGCACCTTTTAATATCCCACCCAGTCTAATCCCACCCTCCCCGCACCCTTTAATATCCCACCCAGTCTAATCACAATCTCCCCCTCACTCACCGCACCCTTTAATATCCCACCCAGTCTAAAACCACTCTCCCCCTCACTCCCCGCACCCTTTAATATCCCATCCAGTCTAATCCCACTCTCCCCAACACTCCCCGCATCCTTTAATATCCCACCCAGACTAATCCCACCCTCTCCGCACCATTTAATATCCCACCCAGTCTAATCCCAATCTCCCCCTCACTCCCCACCTCCTTAAATATGCCACCCAGTCTAATCCCACTCTCTCCCTCACTCCCCGCACCCTTCAATATACCACCCAGTCTAATCCCACTCTCCTCCTCACTCCCCACACCCTTTAATATCCCACCCAGTCTAAACCCACTCTCCACGCACACTTTAATGTCCCACCCAGTCTAATCCCACTCTCCCTCTCACTCCCCGAATGCTTTAATATCCCACCCAGTCTAATCCCACTCTCCCCCTCACTCCCCGAATGCTTTAATATCCTACCCAGTCTAATCCCACTCTCCCCCTCACCCTTTAATATCCCACCCAATCTAATCCCACTCTCCCGCTCACTCCCCGCAACCTTTAATATCCCACCCAGTCTAATCCCAGTCTCACCTCACCCCCCGCACCCTTTAATAACCCAGCCAGTCGAATCCCACTCTCCCCCTCACTCCCCACACACTTTAATATCCCACCCAGTCTAATCCCACTCTCCCCCTCACTCCCCACACCCTTTAATATCCCACCCATTCTAATCCCACTCTCCTCCTCACTCCACACACCCTTTAATATCCCACCCAGTCTAAACCCACTCTCCACGCACACTTAAATATCCCACCCAGTCTAATCCCACTCTCCCTCTAACTCCCCGAATGCTTTAATATCCCACCCAGTCTAATCACACTCTCCCCCTCACTCCCCGAATGCTTTAATATCCCACCCAATCTAATCCCACTCTCACCTCACTCCCCACACCCGTTAAAATCCCACCCAGTCTAATCCCACTCTCCACTTCACTCCCCGCACCCTTTAATATCCCACCCAGTCTAATCCCACGCTCCCCGTCACTCCCCGTACCCTTTATTATCCCATCCAGTCTAATCCCAATCTCCCCCTCACTCCCCGCACCTTTTAATATCCCACCCAGTCTAATCCCACCCTCCCCGCACCCTTTAATATCCCACCCAGTCTAATCACAATCTCCCCCTCACTCACCGCACCCTTTATTATACCAACCAGTCTAATCCCACTCTCCCCCTCACTCCCCACACCCTTTAATATCCCACCCAGTCTAAAACCACTCTCCCCCTCACTCCCCGCACCCTTTAATATCCCATCCAGTCTAATCCCACTCTCCCCAACACTCCCCGCATCCTTTAATATCCCACCCAGACTAATCCCACCCTCTCCGCACCATTTAATATCCCACCCAGTCTAATCCCAATCTCCCCCTCACTCCCCACCTCCTTAAATATGCCACCCAGTCTAATCCCACTCTCCCCCTCACTCCCCGCACCCTTCAATATACCACCCAGTCTAATCCCACTCTCCTCCTCACTCCCCACACCCTTTAATATCCCACCCAGTCTAAACCCACTCTCCACGCACACTTTAATGTCCCACCCAGTCTAATCCCACTCTCCCTCTCACTCCCCGAATGCTTTAATATCCCACCCAGTCTAATCCCACTCTCCCCCTCACTCCCCGAATGCTTTAATATCCTACCCAGTCTAATCCCACTCTCCCCCTCACCCTTTAATATCCCACCCAATCTAAACCCACTCTCCCGCTCACTCCCCGCAACCTTTAATATCCCACCCAGTCTAATCCCAGTCTCACCTCACCCCCCGCACCCTTTAATAACCCAGCCAGTCGAATCCCACTCTCCCCCTCACTCCCCACACACTTTAATATCCCACCCAGTCTAATCCCACTCTCCCCCTCACTCCCCACACCCTTTAATATCCCACCCATTCTAATCCCACTCTCCTCCTCACTCACCGCACCCTTTAATATCCCACCCAGTCTAATCCCACTCTCCCACTCACTCCCCACACGCTTCAATATCGCACCCAGTCTAATCCCCTAATCCCACTCTCCCCCTCACTCCCCGCACCCTTTAATATACCACCCAGTCTAATCCCACTCTCCTCCTCAGTCCCCACACCCTTTAATATCCCACACAGTCTAAACCCACTCTCCACGCACACTTTAATATCCCACCCAGTCTAATCCCACTCTCCCCCCCACTCCCCGAATGCTTTAATATCCCACCCAGTCTAATCCCACTCTCCCCCTCACTCCCCGCAGCGTTTAATATCCAACCCAGTCTAATCCCAATCTCCCCCTCACCCCCACACCCTTTAATATCCCACCCAGTCTAATCCCACTCTCCCCCTCACTCCCCGCACCCTTTAATATCCCACCCCGTCTAATCCCACCCTCCCCGCACTCTTTAATATCCCACCCAGTCTAATCCCACCCTCCCCGCACCCTTTAATATCCCACCCAGTCTAATCCCACTCTCCCCCTCACTCCCCGCACCATTTAATATACCACCCAGTCTAATCCCACCATCCCCGCACCCTTTAATATCCCACCCAGTCTAATCTAAATCTCCCCCTCACTCCCTGCAACCTTTAATATGCCACCCAGTCTAATCCCACTCTCCCCCTCACTCCCCGCACCCTTTAATATCCCACCCAGTCTAATCCCACTCTCCCCCTCACTCCCCGCACACTTTACTATCCCACCCAGTCTAATCCCACACTCCCCCTCACTCCCCGAATGCTTTAATATCCCACCCAGTATAATGTCTCTCTCCGCCTCACTACCCGAATGCTTTAATATCCCACCCAGTCTAATCCCACTCTCCCCCTCACCCTTTAATATCCCACCCAGTCTAATCCCACTCTCCCGCTCACTCCCCGCAACCTTTAATATCCCACCCAGTCTAATCCCACTCTCCCCCTCACCCTTTAATGTCCCACCCAGTCTAAAACCACTCTCCCCCTCACTCCCCGCACCCTTTAATATCATATCCAGTCTAATCCCACTCTCCCCCTCACTCCCCGCACCCTTTAATATCATATCCAGTCTAATCCCACTCTCCCCCACACTCCCCGCATCCTTTAATATCCCACCCAGACTAATCCCACCCTCCCCGCACCATTTAATATCCCACCCAGTCCAATCCCAATCTCCCCCTCACTCCCCGACCCTTTAATATGCCACCCAGTCTAATCCCACTCTCCCCCTCAATCCCCGCACCCTTCAATATACCACCCAGTCTAATCCCACTCTCCTCATCACTCCCCACACCCTTTAATATCCTACCCAGTCTAAACCCACTCTCCACGCACACTTTAATGTCCCACCCAGTCTAATCCCACTCTCCCACTCCCTCCCCGAATGCTTTAATATCCCACCCAGTCTAATCCCACTCTCCCCCTCACTCCCCGAATGCTTTAATATCCTATCCAGTCTAATCCCACTCTCCCCCTCACCCTTTAATATCCCACCCAATCTAAACCCACTCTCCCACTCACTCTCCGCAACCTTTAATATCCCACCCAGTCTAATCCCAGTCTCACCTCACCCCCCGCACCCTTTAATATCCCAGCAGGTCGAATCCCACTCTCCCCCTCACTCCCCACACACTTTAATATCCCACCCAGTCTTATCCCACTCTCCCCCTCACTCCCCGCACCGTTTAATATCCCACCCAGTCTAATCCCACTCTCCCCCTCACTCACCGCACCCTTTAATATCCCACCCAGTCTAATCCCACCCTACCCACACCCTTTAATATCCCACCCAGTCTAATCCCACTATCCCCCTCACTCCCCGAATGCTTTAATAACCCACCCAGTCTAATCCCACTCTCCCCCTCACTCCCCACACCCTTTAATATCGCTCCCAGTCTAATCCCCTAATCCCACTCTCCCCCTCACTCCCCGCACCCTTTAATATACCACCCAGTCTAATCCCACTCTCCTCCTCAGTCCCCACACCCTTTAATATCCCACCCAGTCTAAACCCACTCTCCACGCACACTTTAATATCCCACCCAGTCTAATCCCACTCTCCCCCTCTCTCGCCACACCCTTTAATATCCCACCCAGTCTAATCCCACTCTCCCCCTCACTCCCCGCACCCTTTAATATCCCACGCAGTCTAATCCCACTCTCCCCCCAACTCCCCGAATGCTTTAATATCCAACCCAGTCTAATCCCACTCTCCCCATCACTCCCCGAATGCTTTAATATCCCACCCAGTCTAATCCCAATCTCCCCTTCACTCCCCGCACCCTTTAATATCCCAACCAGTCTAATCCCACTCTCCCCATCAATCCCCGCACCGGTTAATATCCAACCTAGTCTAATCCCAATCTCCACCTCACCCCCACACCCTTTAATATCCCACCCAGTCTAATCCCACTCTCCCCCTCACTCCCCGCACCCTTTAATATCCCACCCAGTCTAATCCCACTCTCCCCCTCACTCACCGCACCCTTTAATATCCCACCCCGTCTAATCCCACCCTACCCACACCCATTAATATCCCACCCAGTCTAATCCCACTCTCCCCCTCACTCCCCGAATGCTTTAATATCCCACCCAGTCTAATCCCACTCTCCCCCTCACCCTTTAATATCCCACCCAGTCTAATCCCACTCTCCCCCTCACTCCCCGAATGCTTTAATATCCCACCCAGTCTAATCCCACTCTCCGCCTCACCCTTTAATATACCACCAAGTCTAATCCCACTCTCCTCCTCACTCCCCACACTCTTTAATATCCCACCCAGTCTAAACCCTCTCTCCAAGCACACTTTAATATCCCACCCAGTCTAATCCCACTCTCACTCTCACTCCCCGAATGCTTTAATATCCCACCCAGTCTAATCCCACTCTCCTCCTCACTCCCCACACCCTTTAATATCCCACCCAGTCTAAACCCACTCTCCCCCTCACCCTTTAATATCCCACCCAATCTAAACACACTCTCCCGCTCACTCCCCACACCCTTTAATATCCCACCCAGTCTAATCCCACTCTCCCCCTCACTCCCCACACCCTTTAATATCCCACCCATTCTAATCCCACTCTCCTCCTCACTCACCGCACCCTTTAATATCCCACCCAGTCTAATCCCACTCTCCCACTCACTCCCCACACGCTTTAATATCGCACCCAGTCTAATCCCCTAATCCCACTCTCCCCCTCACTCCCCGCACCCTTTAATATACCACCCAGTCTAATCCCACTCTCCTCCTCAGTCCCCACACCCTTTAATATCCCACACAGTCTAAACCCACTCTCCACGCACACTTTAATATCCCACCCAGTCTAATCCCACTCTCCCCCCCACTCCCCGAATGCTTTAATATCCCACCCAGTCTAATCCCACTCTCCCCCTCACTCCCTGCAGCGTTTAATATCCAACCCAGTCTAATCCCAATCTCCCCCTCACCCCCACACCCTTTAATATCCCACCCAGTCTAATCCCACTCTCCCCCTCACTCCCCGCACCCTTTAATATCCCACCCCGTCTAATCCCACCCTCCCCGCACTCTTTAATATCCCACCCAGTCTAATCCCACCCTCCCCGCACCCTTTAATATCCCACCCAGTCTAATCCCACTCTCCCCCTCACTCCCCGCACCATTTAATATACCACCCAGTCTAATCCCACCATCCCCGCACCCTTTAATATCCCACCCAGTCTAATCTAAATCTCCCCCTCACTCCCTGCAACCTTTAATATGCCACCCAGTCTAATCCCACTCTCCCCCTCACTCCCCGCACCCTTTAATATCCCACCCAGTCTAATCCCACTCTCCCCCTCACTCCCCGCACACTTTACTATCCCACCCAGTCTAATCCCACACTCCCCCTCACTCCCCGAATGCTTTAATATCCCACCCAGTATAATGTCTCTCTCCGCCTCACTACCCGAATGCTTTAATATCCCACCCAGTCTAATCCCACTCTCCCCCTCACCCTTTAATATCCCACCCAGTCTAATCCCACTCTCCCGCTCACTCCCCGCAACCTTTAATATCCCACCCAGTCTAATCCCACTCTCCCCCTCACCCTTTAATGTCCCACCCAGACTAAAACCACTCTCCCCCTCACTCCCCGCACCCTTTAATATCATATCCAGTCTAATCCCACTCTCCCCCTCACTCCCCGCACCCTTTAATATCATATCCAGTCTAATCCCACTCTCCCCCACACTCCCCGCATCCTTTAATATCCCACCCAGACTAATCCCACCCTCCCCGCACCATTTAATATCCCACCCAGTCCAATCCCAATCTCCCCCTCACTCCCCGACCCTTTAATATGCCACCCAGTCTAATCCCACTCACCCCCTCAATCCCCGCACCCTTCAATATACCACCCAGTCTAATCCCACTCTCCTCATCACTCCCCACACCCTTTAATATCCTACCCAGTCTAAACCCACTCTCCACGCACACTTTAATGTCCCACCCAGTCTAATCCCACTCTCCCACTCCCTCCCCGAATGCTTTAATATCCCACCCAGTCTAATCCCACTCTCCCCCTCACTCCCCGAATGCTTTAATATCCTATCCAGTCTAATCCCACTCTCCCCCTCACCCTTTAATATCCCACCCAATCTAAACCCACTCTCCCACTCACTCTCCGCAACCTTTAATATCCCACCCAGTCTAATCCCAGTCTCACCTCACCCCCCGCACCCTTTAATATCCCAGCAGGTCGAATCCCACTCTCCCCCTCACTCCCCACACACTTTAATATCCCACCCAGTCTAATCCCACTCTCCCCCTCACTCCCCGCACCGTTTAATATCCCACCCAGTCTAATCCCACTCTCCCCCTCACTCACCGCACCCTTTAATATCCCACCCAGTCTAATCCCACCCTACCCACACCCTTTAATATCCCACCCAGTCTAATCCCACTATCCCCCTCACTCCCCGAATGCTTTAATAACCCACCCAGTCTAATCCCACTCTCCCCCTCACTCCCCACACCCTTTAATATCGCTCCCAGTCTAATCCCCTAATCCCACTCTCCCCCTCACTCCCCGCACCCTTTAATATACCACCCAGTCTAATCCCACTCTCCTCCTCAGTCCCCACACCCTTTAATATCCCACCCAGTCTAAACCCACTCTCCACGCACACTTTAATATCCCACCCAGTCTAATCCCACTCTCCCCCTCTCTCGCCACACCCTTTAATATCCCACCCAGTCTAATCCCACTCTCCCCCTCACTCCCCGCACCCTTTAATATCCCACGCAGTCTAATCCCACTCTCCCCCCAACTCCCCGAATGCTTTAATATCCAACCCAGTCTAATCCCACTCTCCCCATCACTCCCCGAATGCTTTAATATCCCACCCAGTCTAATCCCAATCTCCCCTTCACTCCCCGCACCCTTTAATATCCCAACCAGTCTAATCCCACTCTCCCCATCAATCCCCGCACCGGTTAATATCCAACCTAGTCTAATCCCAATCTCCACCTCACCCCCACACCCTTTAATATCCCACCCAGTCTAATCCCACTCTCCCCCTCACTCCCCGCACCCTTTAATATCCCACCCAGTCTAATCCCACTCTCCCCCTCACTCACCGCACCCTTTAATATCCCACCCCGTCTAATCCCACCCTACCCACACCCTTTAATATCCCACCCAGTCTAATCCCACTCTCCCCCTCACTCCCCGAATGCTTTAATATCCCACCCAGTCTAATCCCACTCTCCCCCTCACCCTTTAATATCCCACCCAGTCTAATCCCACTCTCCCCCTCACTCCCCGAATGCTTTAATATCCCACCCAGTCTAATCCCACTCTCCGCCTCACCCTTTAATATACCACCAAGTCTAATCCCACTCTCCTCCTCACTCCCCACACTCTTTAATATCCCACCCAGTCTAAACCCTCTATCCACGCACACATTAATATCCCACCCAGTCTAATCCCACTCTCACTCTCACTCCCCGAATGCTTTAATATCCCACCCAGTCTAATCCCACTCTCCTCCTCACTCCCCACACCCTTTAATATCCCACCCAGTCTAAACCCACTCTCCCCCTCACCCTTTAATATCCCACCCAATCTAAACACACTCTCCCGCTCACTCCCCACACCCTTTAATATCCCACCCAGTCTAATCCCACTCTCCCCCTCACTCCCCACACCCTTTAATATCCCACCCATTCTAATCCCACTCTCCTCCTCACTCACCGCACCCTTTAATATCCCACCCAGTCTAATCCCACTCTCCCACTCACTCCCCACACGCTTTAATATCGCACCCAGTCTAATCCCCTAATCCCACTCTCCCCCTCACTCCCCGCACCCTTTAATATACCACCCAGTCTAATCCCACTCTCCTCCTCAGTCCCCACACCCTTTAATATCCCACACAGTCTAAACCCACTCTCCACGCACACTTTAATATCCCACCCAGTCTAATCCCACTCTCCCCCCCACTCCCCGAATGCTTTAATATCCCACCCAGTCTAATCCCACTCTCCCCCTCACTCCCCGCAGCGTTTAATATCCAACCCAGTCTAATCCCAATCTCCCCCTCACCCCCACACCCTTTAATATCCCCCCCAGTCTAATCCCACTCTCCCCCTCACTCCCCGCACCCTTTAATATCCCACCCCGTCTAATCCCACCCTCCCCGCACTCTTTAATATCCCACCCAGTCTAATCCCACCCTCCCCGCACCCTTTAATATCCCACCCAGTCTAATCCCACTCTCCCCCTCACTCCCCGCACCATTTAATATACCACCCAGTCTAATCCCACCATCCCCGCACCCTTTAATATCCCACCCAGTCTAATCTAAATCTCCCCCTCACTCCCTGCAACCTTTAATATGCCACCCAGTCTAATCCCACTCTCCCCCTCACTCCCCGCACCCTTTAATATCCCACCCAGTCTAATCCCACTCTCCCCCTCACTCCCCGCACACTTTACTATCCCACCCAGTCTAATCCCACACTCCCCCTCACTCCCCGAATGCTTTAATATCCCACCCAGTATAATGTCTCTCTCCGCCTCACTACCCGAATGCTTTAATATCCCACCCAGTCTAATCCCACTCTCCCCCTCACCCTTTAATATCCCACCCAGTCTAATCCCACTCTCCCGCTCACTCCCCGCAACCTTTAATATCCCACCCAGTCTAATCCCACTCTCCCCCTCACCCTTTAATGTCCCACCCAGTCTAAAACCACTCTCCCCCTCACTCCCCGCACCCTTTAATATCATATCCAGTCTAATCCCACTCTCCCCCTCACTCCCCGCACCCTTTAATATCATATCCAGTCTAATCCCACTCTCCCCCACACTCCCCGCATCCTTTAATATCCCACCCAGACTAATCCCACCCTCCCCGCACCATTTAATATCCCACCCAGTCCAATCCCAATCTCCCCCTCACTCCCCGACCCTTTAATATGCCACCCAGTCTAATCCCACTCTCCCCCTCAATCCCCGCACCCTTCAATATACCACCCAGTCTAATCCCACTCTCCTCATCACTCCCCACACCCTTTAATATCCTACCCAGTCTAAACCCACTCTCCACGCACACTTTAATGTCCCACCCAGTCTAATCCCACTCTCCCACTCCCTCCCCGAATGCTTTAATATCCCACCCAGTCTAATCCCACTCTCCCCCTCACTCCCCGAATGCTTTAATATCCTATCCAGTCTAATCCCACTCTCCCCCTCACCCTTTAATATCCCACCCAATCTAAACCCACTCTCCCACTCACTCTCCGCAACCTTTAATATCCCACCCAGTCTAATCCCAGTCTCACCTCACCCCCCGCACCCTTTAATATCCCAGCAGGTCGAATCCCACTCTCCCCCTCACTCCCCACACACTTTAATATCCCACCCAGTCTAATCCCACTCTCCCCCTCACTCCCCGCACCGTTTAATATCCCACCCAGTCTAATCCCACTCTCCCCCTCACTCACCGCACCCTTTAATATCCCACCCAGTCTAATCCCACCCTCCCCACACCCTTTAATATCCCACCCAGTCTAATCCCACTCTCCCCCTCACTCCCCGAATGCTTTAATAACCCACCCAGTCTAATCCCACTCTCCCCCTCACTCCCCACACCCTTTAATATCGCTCCCAGTCTAATCCCCTAATCCCACTCTCCCCCTCACTCCCCGCACCCTTTAATATACCACCCAGTCTAATCCCACTCTCCTCCTCAGTCCCCACACCCTTTAATATCCCACCCAGTCTAAACCCACTCTCCACGCACACTTTAATATCCCACCCAGTCTAATCCCACTCTCCCCCTCTCTCGCCACACCCTTTAATATCCCACCCAGTCTAATCCCACTCTCCCCCTCACTCCCCGCACCCTTTAATATCCCACGCAGTCTAATCCCACTCTCCCCCCAACTCCCCGAATGCTTTAATATCCAACCCAGTCTAATCCCACTCTCCCCATCACTCCCCGAATGCTTTAATATCCCACCCAGTCTAATCCCAATCTCCCCTTCACTCCCCGCACCCTTTAATATCCCAACCAGTCTAATCCCACTCTCCCCATCAATCCCCGCACCGGTTAATATCCAACCTAGTCTAATCCCAATCTCCACCTCACCCCCACACCCTTTAATATCCCACCCAGTCTAATCCCACTCTCCCCCTCACTCCCCGCACCCTTTAATATCCCACCCAGTCTAATCCCACTCTCCCCCTCACTCACCGCACCCTTTAATATCCCACCCCGTCTAATCCCACCCTACCCACACCCTTTAATATCCCACCCAGTCTAATCCCACTCTCCCCCTCACCCTTTAATATCCCACCCAGTCTAATCCCACTCTCCCCCTCACTCCCCGAATGCTTTAATATCCCACCCAGTCTAATCCCACTCTCCGCCTCACCCTTTAATATACCACCCAGTCTAATCCCACTCTCCTCCTCACTCCCCACACTCTTTAATATCCTACCCAGTCTAAACCCTCTCTCCACGCACACTTTAATATCCCACCCAGTCTAATCCCACTCTCACTCTCACTCCCCGAATGCTTTAATATCCCACCCAGTCTAATCCCACTCTCCCCCTCACTCCCCGAATGCTTTAATATCCCATCCAGTCTTATCCCACTCTCCCCCTCACCCTTTAATATCCCACCCAATCTAAACACACTCTCCCGCTCACTCCCCACACCCTTTAATATCCCACCCAGTCTAATCCCACTCTCACCTCACTCCCCACACCCTTTAATATTCCACCCAGTCTAATCCCACTCTCCCCTTCACTCCCCGCACCCTTTAATATCCCACCCAGTCTAATCCCACTCTCCCCCTCACACCCCACACCCTTTAATATCCCACCCAGTCTAATCCCACTCTCCCCGACACTCACCGCACCCTTTATTATCCCATCCAGTCTAATCCCACTCTCCCCCTCACTCCCCGCACCTTTTAATATCCCACCCAGTCTAATACCACCCTCCCCGCACCCTTTAATATCCCACCCAGTCTAATCCCAATCTCCCCCTCACTCACCGCACCCTTTATTATCCCATCCAGTCTAATCCCACTCTCCCCCACACTCCCCGCATCCTTTAATATCCCACCCAGACTAATCCCACCCTCCCCGCACCATTTAATATCCCACCCAGTCTAATCCCAATCTCCCCCTCACTCCCCACCTCCTTAAATATGCCACCCAGTCTAATCCCACTCTCCCCCTCACTCCCCGCACCCTTCAATATACCACCCAGTCTAATCCCACTCTCCTCCTCACTCCCCACACCCTTTAATATCCCACCCAGTCTAAACCCACTCTCCACGCACACTTTAATGTCCCACCCAGTCTAATCCCACTCTCCCTCTCACTCCCCGAATGCTTTAATATCCCACCCAGTCTAATCCCACTCTCCCCCTCACTCCCCAAATGCTTTAATATCCTACCCAGTCTAATCCCACTCTCCCCCTCACCCTTTAATATCCCACTCAATCTAAACCCACTCTCCCGCTCACTCCCCGCAACCTTTAATATCACACCCAGTCTAATCCCAGTCTCACCTCACCCCCCGCACCCTTTAATATCCCAGCCAGTCGAATCCCACTCTCCCCCTCACTCCCCACACACTTTAATATCCCACCCAGTCTAATCCCACTCTCCCCCTCACACCCCACACCCTTTAATATCCCACCCAGTCTAATCCCACTCTCCCCGTCACTCCCCGAATGCTTTAATATCCCACCCAGTCTAATGCCACTCTCCCCATCACTCCCCGAATGCTTTAATATCCCAACCAGTCTAATCCCACTCTCCCCTTCACTCCCCGCACACTTTAATATCCCAACCAGTCTAATCCCACTCTCCCCATCACTCCCCGCACCGTTTAATATCCAACCCAGTCTAATCCCAATCTCCCCCTCACCCCCACACCCTTTAATATCCCACCCAGTCTAATCCCACTCTCCCCCTCACTCCCCGCACCCTTTAATATCCCACCCAGTCGAATCCCACTCACCCCCTCACTCACCGCACCCTTTAATATCCCACCCCGTCTAATTCCACCCTACCCACACCCTTTAATATCCCACCCAGTCTAATCCCACTCTCCCCCTCACTCCCCGAATGCTTTATTATCACACCCAGTCTAATTCCTCTCTCCCCCTCACCCTTTAATATCCCTCCCAGCCTAATCCCTCTCTCCCCCTCACTCCCCGAATGCTTTAATATCCCACCGAGTCTAATCCCACTCTCCCCCTCACCCTTTAATATCCCATCCAGTCTAATCCCACTCTCACCCTCACCCTTTAATATCCCACCCAGTCTAAACCCACTCTCCACGCACGCTTTAATATCCCACCCAGTCTAATCCCACTCTCACTCTCACTCCCCGAATGCTTTAATATCCCACCCAGTCTAAACACACTCTCCCGCTCACTCCCCACACCCTTTAATATCCCACCCAGTCTAATCCCACTCTCACCTCACTCCCCACACCCTTTAATATCCCACCCAGTCTAACCCACTCTCCCCTTCACTTCCCGCACCCTTTAATATCCCACCCAGTCTAATCCCACTCTCCCCCTCACACCCCACACCCTTTAATATCCCACCCAGTCTAATCCCACTCTCCCCGTCACTCCCCGCACCCTTTATTATCCCATCCAGTCTAGTCCCACTCTCCCCCTCACTCCCCGCACCTTTTAATATCCCACCCAGTCTAATCCCAATTTCCCCCTCACTCACCGCACCCTTTATTATCCCATCCAGTCTAATCCCACTCTCCCCCTCACTCCCCGCACCCTTTAATATCCCACCCAGTCTAAAACCACTCTCCCCCTCACTCCCCGCACCCTTTAATATCCCACCCAGTCTAATCCCATTCTCCCCCTCACTCCCCGCACCCTTTAATATGCCACCCAGTCTAATCGCACTCTCCCCCTCACTCCCCGCACCCTTTAATATCCCACCCAGTCTACACCCACTCTCCCCGCACACTTTACTATCCCACCCAGTCTAATCCCACACTCCCCCTCACTCCCCGAATGCTTTAATATCCCACCCAGTCCAATGCCTCTCTCCCCCTCACTCCCCGAATGCTTTAATATCCCACCCAGTCTAATCCCACTCTCCCCCTCACCCTTTAATATCCCACCCAGTCTATTCCCACTCTCCCCATCACTCCCCGCACCCTTTAATGTCCCAACCAGTCTAAAACCACTCTCCCCCTCACTAACCTCACCCTTTAATATCATATCCAGTCTAATCCCACTCTCCCCCACACTCCCCGCATCCTTTAATATCCCACCCAGACTAATCCCACCCTCCCCGCACCATTTAATATCCCACCCAGTCTAATCCCAATCTCCCCCTCACTCCCCACACCCTTTAATATCGCACCCAGTCTAATCCCACTTTCCCCCTCACTCCCCGCACCCTTCAATATACCACCCAGTCTAATCCCACTCTCCTCCTCACTCCCCAAACCCTTTAATATCCCACCCAGTCTAATCCCACTCTCCCTCTCACTCCCCGAATGCTTTAATATCACACCCAGTCTAATCCCACTCTCCCCCTCACTCCCCGAATGCTTTAATATCCTACCCAGTCTAATCCCACTCTCCCCCTCACCCTTTAATATACCACGCAATCTAAACCCACTCTCCCGCTCACTCCCCGCAACCTTTAATATCCCACCCAGTCTAATCCCAGTCTCACCTCACCCCCCGCACCCTTTAATATCCCAGCCAGTCGAATCCCACTCTCCCCCTCACTCCCCACACACTTTAATATCCCACCCAGTCTAATCCCACTCTCCCCCTCACTCCCCGCACCCTTTAATATCCCACCCAGTCTAATCCCACTCTCCCCCTCACTCCCCGCACCCTTTAATATCCCACCCAGTCTAATCCCACTCTCTCCCTCACTCACCGCACCCTTTAATATCCCACCCAGTCTAATCCCACCCTACCCACACAATTTAATATCCCACCCAGTCTAATCCCACTCTCCCCCTCACTCCTCGAATGCTTTAATATCCCACCCAGTCTAATCCCACTCTCCCCCTCACTCCCCACACCCTTTAATATAGCACCCAGTCTAATCCCCTAATCCCACTCTCCCCCTCACTCCCCGCATCCTTTAATATACCACCCAGTCTAATCCCACTCTCCTCCTCACTCCCCACACCCTTTCATATCCCACCCAGTATAAACCCACTCTCCACGCACATTTTAATATCCCACCCAGTCTAATCCCACTCTCCCTCTCACTCCCCGAATGCTTTAATATCCCACCCAGTCTAATCCCACTCTCCCCCTCACTCCCCGAATGCTTTAATATCCCACCCAGTCTAATCCCACTCTCCCCTTCTCTCCCCGCACCCTTTAATATCCCAACCAGTCTAATCCCACTCTCCTCATCACTCCCCGCACCGTTTAATATCCAACCCAGTCTAATCCCAATCTCCCCCTCACTCCCCACACACTTTAATATCCCACCCAGTCTAATCCCACTCTCCCCCTCACTCCCCGCACCCTTTAATCGCCCACCCAGTCTAATCCCACTCTCCCCCTCACTCACCGCACCCTTTAATATCCCACCCAGTCTAATCCCACCCTACCCACACCCTTTAATATCCCACCAAGTCTAATCCCACTCTCCCCCTCACCCTTTAATATCCCACCCTGTCTAATCCCACTCTCCTCCTCACTCCACACACCCTTTAATATCCCACCCAGTCTAATCCCACTCTCCCTCTAACTCCACCAATGCTTTAATATCCCACCCAGTCTAATCACACTCTCCCCCTCACTCCCCGAATGCTTTAATATCCCACCCAATCTAATCCCACTCTCACCTCACTCCCCACACCCGTTAATATCCCACCCAGTCTAATCCCACTCTCCACTTCACTCCCCACACCCTTTAATATCCCACCCAGTCTAATCCCATGCTCCCCGTCACTCCCCGCACCCTTTATTATCCCATCCAGTCTAATCCCAATCTCCCCCTCACTCCCCGCACCTTTTAATATCCCACCCAGTCTAATCCCACCCTCCCCGCACCCTTTAATATCCCACCCAGTCTAATCACAATCTCCCCCTCACTCACCGCACCCTTTATTATACCAACCAGTCTAATCCCACTCTCCCCCTCACTCCCCGCACCTTTTAATATCCCACCCAGTCTAATCCAACTCTCCCCCTCACTCCCCACACCCTTTAATATCCCTCCCAGTCTAAAACCACTCTCCCCAACACTCCCCGCATCCTTTAATATCCCACCCAGTCTAATCCCACTCTCCCCCTCACTCCCCACCTCCTTAAATATACCACCCAGTCTAATCCCACTCTCCTCCTCACTCCCCACACCCTTTAATATCCCACCCAGTCTAAACCCACTCTCCACGCACACTTTAATGTCCCACCCAGTCTAATCCCACTCTCCCTCTCACTCCCCGAATGCTTTAATATCCCACCCAGTCTAATCCCACTCTCCCCCTCACTCCCCGCACCCTTTAATATCCCACCCAGTCTAATCCCACTCTCCCCCTCACTCCCCAAATGCTTTAATATCCTACCCAGTCTAATCCCACTCTCCCCCTCACCCTTTAATATCCCACTCAATCTAAACCCACTCTCCCGCTCACTCCCCGCAACCTTTAATATCCCACCCAGTCTAATCCCAGTCTCACCTCACCCCCCGCACCCTTTAATATCCCAGCCAGTCGAATCCCACTCTCCCCCTCACTCCCCACACACTTTAATATCCCAGCCAGTCGAATCCCACTCTCCCCCTCACTCCCCACACCCTTTAATATCCCACCCATTCTAATCCCACTCTCCTCCTCACTCACCGCACCCTTTAATATCCCACCCAGTCTAATCCCACCCTACCCACACCCTTTAATATCCCACCCAGTCTAATCCCACTCTCCCCCTCACTCCCCGAATGCTTTAATAACCCACCCAGTCTAATCCCACTCTCCCACTCACTCCCCACACGCTTTAATATCGCACCCAGTCTAATCCCCTAATCCCACTCTCCCCCTCACTCCCCGCACCCTTTAATAGACCACCCAGTCCAATCCCACTCTCCTCCTCAGTCCCCACACCCTTTAATATACCACCCAGTCTAAACCCACTCTCCACGCACACTTTAATATCCCACCCAGTCTAATCCCACTCTCCCCCTCTCTCGCCACACCCTTTAATATCCCACCCAGTCTAATACCACTCTCCCCCTCACTCCCCGCACCCTTTAATATCCCACCCAGTCTAATCCCACTCTCCCCCCCACTCCCCGAATGCTTTAATATCCCACCCAGTCTAATGCCACGCTCCCCATCACTCCCCGAATGCTTTAATATCCCACCCAGTCTAATCCCACTCTCCCCTTCACTTCCCGCACCCTTTAATATCCCAACCAGTCTAATCCCACTCTCCCCATCACTCCCCGCACCGTTTAATATCCAACCCAGTCTAATCCCAATCTCCCCCTCACCCCCACACCCTTTAATATCCCACCCAGTCTAATCCCACTCTCCCCCTCACTCCCCGCACCCTTTAATATCCCACCCAGTCGAATCCCACTCTCCCCCTCACTCACCGCACCCTTTATTATCCCACCCCGTCTAATCCCACCCTACCCACACCCTTTAATATCCCACCCAGTCTAATCCCACTCTCCCCCTCACTCCCTGAATGCTTTAATAGCCCACCCAGTCTAATCCCACTCTCCCCCTCACCCTTTAATATCCCACCCAGCCTAATCCCACTCTCCCCCTCACTCCCCGCACCCTTTAATATACCACCCAGTCTACACCCACTCTCCCCGCACGCTTTACTATCCCACCCAGTCTAATCCCACACTCCCCCTCACTCCCCGAATGCTTTAATATCCCACCCAGTCTAATCCCACTCTCCCCCTCACCCTTTAATATCCCACCCAGTCTAATCCCACTCTCCCGCTCACTCCCCGCAACCTTTAATATCCCACCCAGTCTAATCCCACTCTCCCCCTCACCCTTTAATATCCCACCCAGTCTATTCCCACTCTCCCCATCACTCCCCGCACCCTTTAATGTCCCACCCAGTCTAAAACCACTCTCCCCCTCACTAACATCACCCTTTAATATCATATCCAGTCTCATCCCACTCTCCCCCACACTCCCCGCATCCTTTAATATCCCACCCAGACTAATCCCACCCTCCCCGCACCATTTAATATCCCACCCAGTCTAATCCCAATCTCCCACTCACTCCCTGCCCCCTTTAATATGCCACCCAGTCTAATCCCACTCTCCCCCTCACTCCCCGCACCCTTTAATATCGCACCCAGTCTAATCCCACTCTCCCCCTCACTCCCCGCACCCTTTAATATCCCACCCAGTCTAATCCCACTCTCCTCCTCACTCCCCAAACCCTTTAATTTCACACCCAGTCTAATCCCACTCCCCCTCACTCCCCGCACCCTTTAATATCCCACCCAGTCTAATCCCACTCTCCCCCTCACCCTTTAATATCCCACCGAGTCTATTCCCACTCTCCCCATCACTCCCCGCACCCTTTAATGTCCCACCCAGTCTAAAACCACTCTCCCCCTCACTAACATCACCCTTTAATATCATATCCAGTCTCATCCCACTCTCCCCCACACTCCCCGCATCCTTTAATATCCCACCCAGACTAATCCCACCCTCCCCGCACCATTTAATATCCCACCCAGTCTAATCCCAATCTCCCACTCACTCCCTGCCCCCTTTAATATGCCACCCAGTCTAATCCCACTCTCCCCCTCACTCCCCGCACCCTTTAATATCGCACCCAGTCTAATCCCACTCTCCCCCTCACTCCCCGCACCCTTTAATATCCCACCCAGTCTAATCCCACTCTCCTCCTCACTCCCCAAACCCTTTAATTTCACACCCAGTCTAATCCCACTCCCCCTCACTCCCCGCACCCTTTAATATCCCACCCAGTCTAATCCCAGTCTCACCTCACCCCCCGCACCCTTTAATATCCCAGCCAGTCGAATCCCACTCTCCCCTTCACTCCCCACACACTTTAATATCCCACCCAGTCTAATCCCACACTCCCCCTCACTCCCCGCACCCTTTAATATCCCACCAAGTCTAATCCCACTCTCCCCCTCACCCTTTAATATCCCACCCTGTCTAATCCCACTCTCCTCCTCACTCCACACACCCTTTAATATCCCACCCAGTCTAATCCCACTCTCCCTCTAACTCCACCAATGCTTTAATATCCCACCCAGTCTAATCACACTCTCCCCCTCACTCCCCGAATGCTTTAATATCCCACCCAATCTAATCCCACTCTCACCTCACTCCCCGCACCCTTTAATCGCCCACCCAGTCTAATCCCACTCTCCCCCTCACTCACCGCACCCTTTAATATCCCACCCAGTCTAATCCCACCCTACCCACACCCTTCAATATCCCACCAAGTCTAATCCCACTCTCCCCCTCACCCTTTAACATCCCACCCAGTCTAATCCCACTCTCCCCTTCACTCCCCGCACCCTTTAATATACCTCCCTGTCTAATCCCACTCTCCTCCTCACTCCCCAAACCCTATAATATCCCACCCAGTCTAAACCCACTCTCCACGCACACTTTAATGTCCCACCCAGTCTAATCCCACTCTCCCTCTCACTCCCCGAATGCTTTAATATTCCACCCAGTCTAATCCCACTCTCCCCCTCACTCCCCGAATGCTTTAATATCCTACCCAGTCTTATCCCACTCTCCCCCTCACCCTTTAATATCCCACGCAATCTAAACCCACTCTCCCGCTCACTCCCCGCAACCTTTAATATCCCACCCAGTTTAATCCCAGTCTCACCTCACCCCCCGCACCCTTTAATATCCCAGCCAGTCGAATCCCACTCTCCCCCTCACTCCCCACACACTTTAATATCCCACCCAGTCTAATCCCACTCTCCCCCACACTCCCCGCACCCTTTAATATCCCACCCAGTCTAATCCCACTCTCCCCCTCACTCCCCGCACCCTTTAATATCCCACCCAGTCTAATCCCACTCTCCCCCTCACTCACCGCACCCTTTAATATCCCACCCAGTCTAATCCCACCCTACCCACACCCTTTAATATCCCACCCAGTCTAATCCCACTCTCCCCCTCACTCCCCGAATGCTTTAATATCCCACCCAGTCTAATCCTACTCTCCCCCTCACTCCCCACACCCTTTAATATAGCACCCAGTCTAATCCCTTAATCCCACTCTCCCCCTCACTCCCCGCACCCTTTAATATCCCACCCAGTCTAATCCCACTCTCCCCCTCACTCCCCGCACCCTTTAATATCCCACCCAGTCGAATCCCACTCTCCCCCTCACTCACCTCACCCTTTAATATCCACCCCGTCTAATCCCAGCCTACCCACACCCTTTAATATCCCACCCAGTCTAATCCCACTCTCCCCCTCACCCTTTAATATCCCACCCAGCCTAATCCCACTCTCCCCCTCACTCCCCGAATGCTTTAATATCCCACCCAGTCTAATCCCACTCTCCCCCTCACCCTTTAATAAACCACCCAGTCTAATCCCACTATCCTCCTCACTCCCCACACTCTTTAATATCCCACCCAGTCTAAACCCACTCTCCACGCACGCTTTAATATCCCACCCAGTCTAATCCCACTCTCGCTCTCACTCCCCGAATGCTTTAATATCCCACCCAGTCTAATCCCACTCTCCCCCTCACCCTTTAATATCCCACTCAATCTAAACACACTCTCCCGCTCACTCCCCACACCCTTTAATATCCCACCCAGTCTAATCCCACTCTCCCCCTCACACCCCACACCCTTTAATATCCCACCCAGTCTAATCCCACTTTCCCCGTCACTCCCCGCACCCTTTATTATCCCATCCAGTCTAATCCCACTCTCGCCCTCACTCCCCGCACCTTTTAATATCCCACCCAGTCTAATCCCACCCTCCCCGCACCCTTTAATATCCCACCCAGTCTAATCCCAATCTCCCCCTCACTCACCGCACCCTTTAATATCCCACCCAGTCTAATCCAACTCTCCCCCTCACTCCCCACACCCTTTAATATCCCACCCAGTCTAAAACCACTCTCCCCCTCACTCCCCGCACCCTTTAATATCCCATCCAGTCTAATCCCACTCTCCCCCTCACTCCCCGCACCCTTTAATATCCCACCCAGTCTAATCCCACCCTCCCCGCACCCTTTAATATCCCACCCAGTCTAATCCCAATCTCCCCCTCACTCCCCGCACCCTTTAATATGCCACCCTGTCTAATCGCACTCTCCCCCTCACTCCCCGCACCCTTTAATATCCCACCCAGTCTACACCCACTCTTCCCGCACACTTTACTATCCCACCCAGTCTAATCCCACACTCCCCCTCACTCCCCGAATGCTTTAATATCCCACCCAGTCTAAAACCACTCTCCCCCTCACTAACCTCACCCTTTAATATCGCACCCAGTCTAATCCCACTCTCCCCCTCACTCCCCGCACCCTTCAATATACCACCCAGTCTATTCCCACTCTCCTCCTCACTCCCCAAACCCTTTAATATCACACCCAGTCTAATCCCACTCTCCCCCTCACTCCCCGAATGCTTTAATATCCTACCCAGTCTAATCCCACTCTCCCCCTCACTCCCCGCACCCTTTAATATCCCACCCAATCTAAACCCACTCTCCCGCTCACTCCCCACACACTTTAATATCCCACCCAGTCTAATCCCACTCTCCCCCTCACTCCCCGCACCCTTTAATATCCCACCCAGTCTAATCCCACTCTCCCCCTCACTCCCCGCACCCTTTAATATCCCACCCAGTCTAATCCCACTCTCTCCCTCACTCCCCGCACCATTTAATATCCCACCCAGTCTAATCCCACTCTCCCCCTCACTCCCCGAATGCTTTAATATCCCACCCAGTCTAATCCCACTCTCCCCCTCACTCCCCACACCCTTTAATATAGCACCCAGTCTAATCCCCTAATCCCACTCTCCCCCTCACTCCCCGCACCCTTTAATATACCACCCAGTCTAATCCCACTCTCCTCCTCACTCCCCATACCCTTTAATATCCCACCCAGTATAAACCCACTCTCCACGCACGCTTTAATATCCCACCCAGTCTAATCCCACTCTCCCTCTCACTCCCCGAATGCTTTAATATCCCACCCAGTCTAATCCCACTCTCCCCCTCACTCCCCGAATGCTTTAATTTCCCACCCAGTCTAATCCCAATCTCCCCTTCACTCCCCGCACCTTTTAATATGCCAACCAGTCTAATCCCACTCTCCCCCTCACTTCCCGAATGCTTTAATATCCCACCCAGTCTAATCCCACTCTCCCCATCACTCCCCGAACGCTTTAATATCCCACCCAGTCTAATCCCAATCTCCCCTTCACTCCCCACACCCTTTAATATCCCACCCAGTCCAATCCCACTCTCCCCCTCACTCCCCGAATGCTTTAATATCCCACCCAGTCTAATCCCACTCTCCCCATCACTCCCCGAACCCTTTAATATCCCACCCAGTCTAATCCCACTCTCCCCTTCACTCCCCGCACCCTTTAATATCCCACCCAGTCTAAACCCACTCTCCCCCTCAGTCCCCGCACCCTTTATTATCCCACCCAGTCTAATCCCACTCTCCCCCTCACTACCCGCACCCTTTAATATCCCACCCAGTTTAAAACCACTCTCACCCTCACTCACCGCACCCTTTAATATCCCATCCAGTCTAATCCCACTCTCCCCCTCACTCCCCGCACCCTTTAATATCCCACCCAGTCTAATCCCACCCTCCCCGCACCCTTTAATATCCCATCCAGTCTAATCCCAATCTCCCCCTCACTCCCCGCGCCCTTTAATATCCCACCCAGACTTATCCCACCCACCCCGCACGCTTTAATATCCCACCAAGTCTAATCCCAATCTCCCCCTCACTCCCCGCACCCTTTAATATGCCACCCAGTCTAATCCCACTCTCCCCCTCACTCCCCGCACCCTTTAATATCCCACCCAGTCTAATCCCACTCTCCCCCTCACTCCCCGAATGCTTTAATATCCCACCCAGTCTAATCCCACTCTCCCCCTCACTCCCCACACCCTTTAATATAGCACCCAGTCTAATCCCCTAATCCCACTCTCCCCCTCACTCCCCGCACCCTTTAATATACCACCCAGTCTAATCCCACTCTCCTCCTCACTCCCCACACCCTTTAATATCCCACCCAGTATAAACCCACTCTCCACGCACGCTTTAATATCCCACCCAGTCTAATCCCACTCTCCCTCTCACTCCCCGAATGCTTTAATATCCCACCCAGTCTAATCCCACTCTCCCCCTCAGTCCCCGAATGCTTTAATTTCCCACCCAGTCTAATCCCAATCTCCCCTTCACTCCCCGCACCTTTTAATATCCCAACCAGTCTAATCCCACTCTCCCCCTCACTACCCGAATGCTTTAATATCCCACCCAGTCTAATCCCACTCTCCCCATCACTCCCCGAACGCTTTAATATCCCACCCAGTCTAATCCCAATCTCCCCTTCACTCCCCACACCCTTTAATATCCCACCCAGTCCAATCCCACTCTCCCCCTCACTCCCCGAATGCTTTAATATCCCACCCAGTCTAATCCCACTCTCCCCATCACTCCCCGAACCCTTTAATATCCCACCCAGTCTAATCCCACTCTCCCCTTCACTCCCCGCACCCTTTAATATCCCACCCAGTCTAATCCCACTCTCCCCCTCAGTCCCCGCACCCTTTATTATCCCACCCAGTCTAATCCCACTCTCCCCCTCACTACCCGCACCCTTTAATATCCCACCCAGTTTAAAACCACTCTCACCCTCACTCACCGCACCCTTTAATATCCCATCCAGTCTAATCCCACTCTCCCCCTCACTCCCCGCACCCTTTAATATCCCACCCAGTCTAATCCCACCCTCCCCGCACCCTTTAATATCCCATCCAGTCTAATCCCACTCTCCCCCTCACTCACCGCACCCTTTAATATCCCACCCAGTCTTATCCCACCCTACCCGCACCATTTAATATCCCACCCAGTCTAATCACACTCTCCCCCTCACTCCTCGAATGCTTTAATATCCCATCCAGTCTAATCCCAATCTCCCTCTCACTCCCCACACCCTTTAAAATCCCAGCCAGTCTAATCCCACTCTCCCCCTCACTCCCCGCACCCTTTTATATACCACCCTGTCTAATCCCACTCTCCCCCTCACTCCCCGCACCCTTTAATATCCCACCCAATCTAATCCCACTCTCCCCCTCACTCCCCGAACGCTTTAATATCCCACCCAATCTAATCCCACTCTCCCCTTCACTCCCCGTACCCTTTAATATCACACCGAGTCTAATCCCACACTCCCCCTCACACCCCACACCCTTTATTATCCCACCCAGTCTAATCCCACTCTCCTCCTCACTCCCCGCAGCTTTTAATATCCCACCCAGTCTAATCCCACTCTCCCCCTTTCCCTTTAATATCCCAACCAATCTAAACACACTCTCCCGCTCACTCCCCGCACCCTTTAATATCCCACCCAGTCTAATCCCACTCTCACCTCACTCCTCGCAAACTTTAATATCCCACCCAGTCTACTCCCACTCTCCCCCTCATTCCCCACACCGTTTAATATCCCACCCAGTCTAATCCCACTCTCCCCCTCACTCCCCGCACCCTTTAATATCGCACCCAGTCTAATCCCACTCACCCCCTCACTCACAGCACCCTTTAATATCCCACCCTGTCTAATCAAACCCGACCCGCACCACTTAATATCCCACACAGTCTAATCCCAATCTCCCCCTCACTCCACGAATGCTTTAATATCCCACCCAGTCTAATCCCACTCTCCCCCTCACCCTTTAATACCCCACCCAATCTAAACCCACTCTCACCTCACTCCCCGCACCCATGAATATCCCACCCAGTCTAATCCCACTCTCCCCCTCACTCCCCACACCCTTTAATATCCCACCCAGTCTAATCCCACTCTCCTCCTCACTCTCCGCACCCTTTAATATCCCACCCAGTCAAATCCCACTCTCACCTCACTCCCCACACCCTTTAATATCCCAACCAGTCTAATCCCAATCTCCCCTTCACTCCCCGCACACTTTAATATCCCACCTAGTCTAATCCCACTCCCGCACTCACTCACCGCACCCTTTAATATCCCACCCAGTCTAATCCCACCCTACCCGCACCCTTTAATATCCCAACCTGTCTAATCCCACTCTCCCCCTCACTCCCCGAATGCTTTAATATCCCACTCAGTCAATTCCCAATATCCCCCTCACTCCCCGCACCCTTTAATATCCCACCCAGTCTAATCCCACTCTCCCTCTCTCTCCCCACACCCTTTAATATCCCACCCAGTCTAATCCCACGCTCCCCCTCACTCCCCACAACCTTAAATATCCCACCCAGTCCAATTCCACTCTCCCCCGCACTCCCCGAATGCTTTAATATCCCACCTAGTCTAATCCCACTCTCCCCATCACTACCCGAATGCTTTAAAATCCCACCCAGTCTAATCCCACTCTCCCCTTCACTCCCCGAACGCTTTAATATCCCACCCAGTCTAATCCCACTCTCCCCTTCACTCCCCGCACCCTTTAATATCCCAACCAGTCTAATCCCACTCTCCCCCTCACTCCCTGCACCCTTTATTATCCCACCCAGTCTAATCCCACTCTCCCCCTCACTCCCCGCACCTTTTAATATCCCACCCAGTCTAATCCCAACCTCCACGCACCCTTTAATATCCCATCCAGTCTAATCCCAATCTCCCCCTCACTCCCCACGCCCTTTAATATCCCACCCAGTCTAATCCCACTCTCCCCGCACGCTTTACTATCCCACCCAGTCGAATCCCAATCTCCCCCTCACTCCCCGCACCCTTTAATATCCCACCCAGTCTAATCCCACTCTCCCCCTCACTCCCCGAATGCTTTAATATCCCACCCAGTCTAATCCCACTCTCCCCTTCACTCCCCGCACCCTTTAATATCCCACCCAGTCTAATCCCACAATCCCCCTCACTCCCCGCACCCTTTATTATCCCACCCAGTCTAATCCCACTCTCCCCCTCACTCCCCGCACCCTTTAATATCCCACCCAGTCTAATCCCAATCTCCCCCTCACTCCCCGCACCCTTTAATATACCACCCAGTCTAATCCCACTCTCCCTCTCACTCCCCGAATGCTTTAATATCCCACCCAGTCTAATCCCACTCTCCCCCTCATGCCCCGAATGCTTTAATATCCCACCCAGTCTAATCCCACTCTCCCCCTCACCTTTTAATATCCCACCCAATCTAAACCCACTCTGCCGCTCACTCCCCGCAGCCTTTAATATCCCACCCAGTCTAAACCCACTCTCACCTCACTCCCCGCACCCATGAATATCTCACCCAGTCTAATCCCACTCTCCTCCTCACTCCCCACACCCTTTAATATCCCACCCAGTCTAATCCCACTCTCCTCCTCACTCTCCGCACCCTTTAATATCCCACCCAGTCAAATCCCACTGTCACCTCACTCCCCACACCCTTTAATATCCCAACCAGTCTAATCCCAATCTCCCCTTCACTCCCCGCACAATTTAATATCCAACCCAGTCTAATCCCACTCTCCCCCTCATTCCCCACACCCTTTAATATCCCACCCAGTCTAATCCCACTCTCCCCCTCACTCCCCGCACCCTTTAATATCGCACCCAGTCTAATCCCACTCGCCCCCTCACTCACCGCACCATTTAATATCCCACCCTGTCTAATCAAACCCGACCCGCACCCCTTAATATCCCACCCAGTCTAATCCCAATCTCCCCCTCACTGAACGAATGCTTTAATATCACACCCAGTCTAATCCCACTCTCCCCCTCACCCTTTAATATCCCACCCAATCTAAACCCACTCTGCCGCTCACTCCCCGCACCCTTTAATATCCCACCCAGTCTTATCCCACCGTACCCGCACCCTTTAATATCCCAGCCAGTCTAATCCCACTCTCCCCCTCACTCCCCGAATGCTTTAATATCCCACCCAGTCTAATCCCAATCTCCCCCTCACTCCCCGCACCATTAAATGTCCCACCCAGTCTAATCCCACTCTCCCCATCACTCCCCGAATGCTTTAAAATCCCACCCAGTCTAATCCCACTCTCCCCTTCACTCCCCGCACCCTTTAATATCCCACCCAGTCTTATCCCACTCTCCCCCTCACTCCCCACACCCTTTAATATCCCACCCAGTCTAATCCCACTCTCCCCCTCACTCCCCGAATGCTTTAATATCCCACCCAGTCTAATCCCACTCTCCCCTTCACTCCCCGCACCCTTTAATATCCCACCCAGTCTAATCCCACAATCCCCCTCACTCCCCGCACCCTTTATTATCCCACCCAGTCTAATCCCACTCTCCCCCTCACTCCCCGCACCCTTTAATATCCCACCCAGTCTAATCCCAATCTCCCCCTCACTCCCCGCACCCTTCAATATACCACCCAGTCTAATCCCACTCTCCCTCTCACTCCCCGAATGCTTTAATATCCCACCCAGTCTAATCCCACTCTCCCACTCATGCCCCGAATGCTTTAATATCCCACCCAGTCTAATCCCACTCTCCCCCTCACCCTTTAATATCCTACCCAATCTAAACCCACTCTGCCGCTCACTCCCCGCAGCCTTTAATATCCCACCCAGTCTAATCCCACTCTCACCTCACTCCCCGCACCCATGAATATCTCACCCAGTCTAATCCCACTCTCCTCCTCACTCCCCACACCCTTTAATATCCCACCCAGTCTAATCCCACTCTCCTCCTCACTCTCCGCACCCTTTAATATCCCACCCAGTCAAATCCCACTGTCACCTCACTCCCCACACCCTTTAATATCCCAACCAGTCTAATCCCACTCTCCCCTTCAAACCCGCACAATTTAATATCCAACCCAGTCTAATCCCACTCTCCCCCTCACTCCCCACACACTTTAATATCCCACCCAGTCTAATCCCACACCCGCACTCACTCACCGCACCCTTTAATATCCCACCCAGTCAAATCCCACCCTACCCGCACCCTTTAATATCCCACCCAGTCTAATCCCACTCTCCCCCTCACTCCCCGCACGATTTAATATCCCACCCAGTCTAATCCCAATCTCCCTCTCACTCCCCGCACGCTTTAATATCCCACCCAGTCTAATCCCACTCTCCCCCTCACTCCCCACAACCTTAAATATCCCACCCAGTCCAATTCCACTCTCCTCCGCACTCCCCGAATGCTTTAATATCCCACCCAGTCTAATCCCACTCTCCCCATCACTCCCCGAATGCTTTAAAATACCACCCAGTCTAATCCCACTCTCCACCTCACTCCCCACACCCTTTAATATAGCACCCAGTCTAATCCCCTAATCCCACTCTCCCCCTCACTCCCCGCACCCTTTAATATACCACCCAGTCTAATCCCACTCTCCTCCTCACTCCCCACACCCTTTAATATCCCATCCAGTCTAAACCCACTCTCCCCGCACCCTTTAATATCCCATCCAGTCTAATCCCATTCTCCCCCTCACTCCCCGAATGCTTTAATATCCCACCCAGTCTAATCCCACTCTCCCCCTCACTCCCCACACCCTTTAATATAGCACCCAGTCTAATCCCCTAATCCCACTCTCCCCCTCACTCCACGCACCCTTTAATATACCACCCAGTCTAATCCCACTCTCCTCCTCACTCCCCACACCCTTTAATATCCCACCCAGTATAAACCCACTCTCCACGCACGCTTTAATATCCCACCCAGTCTAATCCCACTCTCCCTCTCACTCCCCGAATGCTTTAATATCCCACCCAGTCTAATCCCACTCTCCCCCTCACTCCCCGAATGCTTTAATTTCCCAC
>NC_054501.1:3012332-3067332 GCF_017639515.1 Carcharodon carcharias
TCGCACATTGATACAGTCTCATACACTCGCACATTGACACAGTCTCTCTCACACACACACACATTGACACAGTCTCACACACACACACCACATTGACACAGTCACACACACACACACACTTTGACACAGTCTCACACACACACACATTGACACAGTCTCTCACACACACACATTGACACAGTCTCACACACACATATTGACACAGTCTCACACACACACACACACACACACACACACACATTGACACAGTCTCACACACACACTCACATTGACACGGTCTCACACACACACACACACACATTGACACGGTCTCACACACACAAACACATTGACACAGTCTCACACACACACATTGACACAGTCTCTCTCTCTCACACATACACACACACACACACACATTGACACAGTCTCACAGACACACTCACATTGACATGGTCTCTCACGCACACACAAATTGACACGGTCTCACACACACACACATTGACACAGTCTCTCTCACACACACATTGACACAGTGTTATACACACACACACCACATTGACACAGTCTCACACACACACACACACTTTGACACAGTCTCACACACACACACATTGACACAGTCTCTCACACACACACATTGACACAGTCTCACACACACACACATACACACATTGACACAGTCTCACACACACACTCACATTGACACAGTCTCACACACACAACCACATTGACATGGTCTCTCACACACAACCACATTGACACAGTCTCACACACACACACATACACACATTGACACAGTCTCACACACACACTCACATTGACACAGTCTCTCACACACAACCACATTGACATGGTCTCTCACACACAACCACATTGACACAGTCTCACACACACACTCACATTGACACGGTCTCACACATACACACATTGACACGGTCTCACACACACAAACACATTGACATGGTCTCACACACACAAACACATTGACACGGTCTCACACACACAAACACATTGACACAGTCTCACACACACAAACACATTGACACAGTCTCACATACACGCTCACATTGACACAGTCTCTCTCTCTCTCTCTCTCACACACACACACACACACACACACACGTTGACACAGTCTCACACACACTCACATTGACACAGTCTCACACACACACACACATTGACACAGTCTCTCACACACTCATACATTGACACAGTCTCCCACACACTCACATATTGACAGTCTCTCACACATATTCACACTCACACACACTCACATTGACACAGTCTCACACACTCACACATTGACACAGTCTCACACACACTCACACATTGACACAGTCTCACACACACACGTTGACACAGTCTCACACACACTCACATTGACACAGTCTCACACACTCACAAATTGACAGTCTCACACACACACTCACACATTGACACAGTCTCACGCATACATTGACCCAGTCTCACACACTCACATTGACACAGTCTCACACACACTCGCACATTGACACAGTCTCACACACACTCACACATTGACAGTCTCACACACTCGCACATTGATACAGTCTCATACACTCACACATTGACACAGTCTCTCTCACATACACACACATTGACACAGTCTCACACACACACACCACATTGACACAGTCACACACACACACACTTTGACACAGTCTCACACACACACACACACACATTGACACAGTCTCTCTCACACACACATTGACACAGTCTTACACACATACACACACATTGACACAGTCTCACAAACACACTCACATTGACACGGTCTCACACACACACACACATTGACACGGTCTCACACACACACACCACATTGACACAGTCTCACACACACACACATTGACACAGTCTCACACACACACACATTGACACAGTCTCTCACACACACGCATTGACACAGTCTCTCACACACACACACACACACACACACACATTGACACAGTCTCACACACACACTCACATTGACATGGTCTCACACACACACTCACATTGACACGGTCTCACACACACACACACACATTGACACGGTCTCACACAAAAAAACACATTGACACAGTCTCACACACACACATTGACACAGTCTCTCTCTCTCTCTCTCACACACACACACACATTGACACAGTCTCACACACACACTCACTTTGACATGGTCTCACACACACATTGACACAGTCTCACACACACTCTCATATTGACACAGTCTCACACACACTCTCACACTGACACAGTCTCACACACATGCTCACACTGACACAGTCTCACACACATGCTCACATTGACACAGTCTCACACACACACTCACATTGACACAGTCTCTCTCACACACACTCACATTGACACAGTCTCTCTCACACACACTCACATTGACACAGTCTCTCACACACAATCTCACATTGACACAGTCTCTCACACACACACTCACATTGACACAGTCTCACACACACACTCACTTTGACATGGTCTCACACACACATTGACACAGTCTCACACACACTCTCATATTGACACAGTCTCACACACACTCTCACACTGACACAGTCTCACACACATGCTCACACTGACACAGTCTCACACACATGCTCACATTGACACAGTCTCACACACACACTCACATTGACACAGTCTCTCTCACACACACTCACATTGACACAGTCTCTCACACACACACTCACATTGACACAGTCTCTCACACACACTCTCACATTGACACAGTCTCACACACACACACACTCACATTGACACAGTCTCACACACACACTCACATTGACACAGTCTCACACACACATACTCACATTGACACAGTCTCTCTCACACACACTCACATTGACACAGTCTCTCACACATATACTCACATTGACACAGTCTCACACACACACCACATTGACGCAGCCTCATACATACATACTCACATTGACACAGTCTCTCACAGACACACTCACATTGACACAGTCTCTCACACACATACTCACATTGACACAGTCTCTCACACACACACTCACAGACAGTCTCACACACACACAGACACACACACACTGACAGTCTCTCACACACACACTGACAGTCTCACACACTCACATTGACACAGTCTCTCACACACACACTCACATTGACACAGTCTCTCACACATATACTCACATTGACCAGTCTCTCACACATATACTCACATTGACACAGTCTCTCTCACAGACACCCACACTCACATTGATAAAGTCTCACACACACACACAGTCACATTGACACAGTCTCATACACACAAACATTGACACAGTCTCACACACACACACACTGACACAATCTCACACACACAGTCAAATTGATACAGTCTCACACACACTGACACAGGTACAGTCCCACACAGTCTCACTCACACACATACTGTCAGTCTCATGCACACAATGACACAGTCTGACTCACACACAGCCTCATACACACACTGACACAGTCATGCACGCACACGCACATACTGATGACACAGTCACGGGTGCACACGTGCACACTGACACAGTCGCACGCACACACAGACACCATCTCAAACAGATATGCGCACACACACACACACACACACACACACACACACACACACACACACACAGTCTCACTCATACTCACACACACACTGACATGGTCTCTCTTACACGTGCACTCTCTCACACATATATGCACACTCCCGCACAATCACACGCTCTCACACGTGCTCTCTCTGTCACACAAAGATTTAAGGAGGGAATTCCAGAGCTCAGGACCCCTCCCCCCCCAGGCAGCTGAAGGCACGGCCGCCAATGGCGGAGCGATGGGAATCGGGGGATGCTCGAGAGGCCGGAAATGGAGGAGCGCAGAGATCTTGGAAGGTTGTGGGAGGTTACAGAGATAGGGTGGGTTGTAGGGGCTGGGGGAGGTTACAGAGATAGGGTAGGGTGTAGGGGCTGGAGGAGGTTACAGAGATAGGGTGGGGTGTAGGGGCTGGAGGAGGTTACAGAGATAGGGAGGGGTATAGGTTACAGAGATAGGGAGGGGTGTAGGGGCTGGAGGAGGTTACAGAGATAGGGAGGGTTGTAGGGGCTGGAGGAGGTTATAGAGATAGGGAGGGTTGTAGGGGCTGGAGGAGGTTACAGAGATAGGGAGAGGTGTTGGGGCTGGAGGAGGTACAGAGATAGGGAGGGTTGTAGGGGCTGGAGGAGGCTACAGAGATAGGGAGGGGGAGATGAGAGGGTGAAGTATTTTGAAAATGTGAGAATTTTAAAATCGAGGTGTTCCAGGACTGGGAGCCAATGTTGGAGTGGGTTTAAAAATTGTATGTGTGGGGCTGCAGATGAAAGGCAGGGATGGAGAGAGAAAGAGTAACTCACCTCCTGACTCCCCCCAAAGCCTGTCCACCATCGACAAGGCACCAGTCAGGAGTGGGATGGGATACTCCCCACTTGCCTGGATGAGTGCAGCTCCCACAACACTCAAGAAGCTCGACACCATCCAGGACAAAGCAGCCCCGCTTGATGGGCACCCCATCCACAAACATTCACTCCCTCCACCACTGACGCACAGGGGCAGCAGAGTGTGTACCATCTACAAGATGTACTGCAGCAACTCGCCAAGGCTCCTTCGACAGCACCGCCCAAACCCACCACCTCTACCACCTAGAAGGACAAGGGCAGCAGACACATGGGGAACCCCACCACCTGCAAGTTCCCCTCCGAGCCCCACACCATCCCGACTTGGAAATATATCGGCCGTTCCTTCACTGTCACTGGGTCACAATCCTGGAACTCCCTCCCTAACAGCACGGTGGGTGTACCTACACCACACGGGGACAAAATCCTGGAACTCCCTCCCTAACAGCACGGTGGGTGTACCTACACCACACGGGGACTGCAGCGGCTCAAGAAGGCGGCTCACCCACCACCTTCTCAAGGGGGCAATTAGGGACGGGCAACAAATGCTGGGCCCGGCCAGCGATGCCCACATCCGGTGAATGAATAAACAAAAAAAGAAACCTAGAGGCCAGATTAGAAACGGGATATTAAAGTTTGGAGCAGCAAGCCAAAATCTGGGGAGAGAAAAAAAAATCAGGAGGGAAGAGCTGGGACAATGTCCCTTTAAGACCGGAGCTGTGTAGTTCAGAGACAGGAAAAGAGCTTTTTTTTTTCTCTCTTTGGGAAGTTTGGAGGGGGCTGGTGTCACTGGAAGGCGAGGTCACTTTTGGAAACTTGGAGAGTGGGAAAATCGGGAAAAGTGAAAGTTGCAAGAGAGAGAGAGATACATTCAGAAAGGACATAAGAGAGTGTGAACCGACTTTGTGGAGAGAGAGAGAGAGAGAGAGAGACACGAGATGGTGCCTGGAATATTTGGTGGTTAATGGAATTCCAACATCCAAGACTTGCACAACTTATTCCTGGAGTTGTGGAGTTGGACGGGCGTGGGATCGCTTGACCCGCTGGCCTGGAGTTGCTGGTGGGGGGAGGGAGAGAGGGCGAGAGAGAGTGTGAGTGAGTGAAGTGGTCAGGAAAATGCAACTTAACCGACCCAGGAGCGTTCTCCTGAACTTCCCCCCAGCCAGGGAGCAGCGGGTCGCCCTCCCTCACCAGCTCAAAACGATGAGATTCTCCTATCACAGCGGAGCCGATGAAGCGCTTCGCCCAGGCCAGCAAGTCGGACTTGGTGAGTTCCTGTCCGGGCTAAACCGACGAGAGAGAGAGAGGGAGAGAGAAAAGGGAGATATAAACCGTTTTGTGGGTGGTGGTGGTGGTGCAGACAGACAGACAGGAGAGAGAGAGACAAAAAAAAGTTTTGGAAAACTCTTCAGAGTCAGGAAAAACAAAACTCTTTGGGAAACTTTCCGGAGGCAGGAAAAGTTTCCTGGGAAAAATTCAGAGACAGAGGGGAAAAAAAAGTTTGGAAAACTCTCCGGAAGCGGGAAAAAGTTTGGAAAACTGAGGCAGGAAAAAGTTTGGAAAACTCTTCGGAAGCAGGAAAAAGTTTGGAAAACTGAGGCAGGAAAAAGTTTGGAAAACTCTTCGGAGGCAGGAAAAAGTTTGGAAAACTGAGGCAGGTAAATGTTTGGAAAATTAAGGCAGGAAAATATTTGGAAAACTAAGGCAGGAAAATGTTTGGGAAACTTTTCGGCGGCAGGAAAATGTTTGGAAAACTTTCCGGCAGCAGGAAAATGTTTGGAAAACTTTTCGGCGGCAGGAAAAAAAGTTTGGAAAACTTTTCGGCGGCAGGAAAAAAAGTTTGGAAAACTTTTCGGCGGCAGGAAAAAAAGTTTGGGGTAAACTTCAGAGGCAGAGAGAAAAAAAAAGTTTGGAAAACTGAGGCCGGAAAAGTTTGGAAAGCTTCCCAGAGGCAGGAAAGTTTGGGGTAAACTTCAGAGACAGAAGGAATGTTTCAGAAAACTGACAAAAGGAGAGAGAGAGGGAGGGAGGGGAGTAAGTTTTTGGGAAACGTTTTAATTCTCGATGGTGGGGGTTAGGTGTTTTGGGTTGAACATGTTATGATAATATTTATAAAAGTTATAATGATAATCAATGTTTTGAGAGAGTGGGCGAGGGCACATTTTGTGGCTGTAAAGGGTAGAGTAGCTTTTGTGGAGCGCGTTTGCAAATGAGGAGAGGACTGGGAGTTTATTTTAAGCTGTGACTTGGACTCTGTCCCATATTTAGCAAAAAAAATCCCCCTCTCTCCTCTCTCTCTCTCTCTCTGTGTAATTTAAGTGAAAAAAACACTGGCAGCTGAGATGATGTGTCGACTCATTTTGATATCTGGGTGGGCTCCTGCACTTATAGCCTCTTCCCCATCCCCTCCCCACCTTCCCCCTCCTCCCCCACCTCCCCCCACCCCCCCCCCCAACACATACACACACACACACACACAATTTATTTTTAATAAACTCTGGAAGAGAGATTCTAAAATCTGGTTTAGATCAAGATAATTGACCACCAGGGCTGTGTTCCACTGAGATTTAACTGCTGCGGGAACTAATTCTGCAGTTTATTTCGATGCCCCCTGCCCACTCAAAAGTCTTCATCTCAAAAGTTCATCTGATTTCGATGTGTTTTTGATTCCTGCCCGGTTATGCGTTGCACAAGCGATGTTTCCAAATCAAAATGAGCAAAATGCTATGTCAACTTGTCACAGCTCAGCAGCAGCACTGCAGCGCACCCTGCAGTCAGGAGGGTGGAACTGCGCCGTGACACGTTTACATAGGTAGCCACAGGGTCGGAAGCTACGAGGGCACTGGGTTCACGCTGACACTTTGATAAAACTGTCAGCCCTGCTCTGCCCCCTTGCTATCTTATGGACTTGGATTCGCAAGGATGGTTCCTGGGGTGAGGGGACTCCAGTTCCATGGATAGATTGGAGAAGTTGGGACTGATCTCCTTGGAGAAGAGAAGGTCCAGAGGAGATTTGATGGAGGGTGTTCAAAATCACGAGGTGGGGTCTGGGACAGAGCGGACAGGGAGAAACTGTTCTCATTGGCGGGAGGATTGGGAACCAGAGGGACGCGGGTTTAAGACGATCGGCAAAAGTAGCGATGGAGATGCGAGGAGAAACTTTTTCACGCGGCGAGTGGTTAGGATCTGGAACGCGCTGCCTGAGAGTGTGGGGGGGGGGGGGGGTGCGGGGGGGTGGGGGTGGGGGTGAGGGGGAGGCAGGGTCAATCGAGGCTTTCCAAAGTGGGGGGGAATTGGATCATTATCTGAAGAGGAAGAATGTGCGGGGTGACGGGGAGAGGGCGGGGGAGGTGGGGTCTGGGTGAGTTGCTGTTGCAGAGGGGCCAGTAGGGACATGAGGGACCGAATGGCTTCCTTCTGTGCTGGAAATGTTCTATAATTCTACGGGATGATGGATGGAATGGTCATTTCCCATGCTGTTACATTCTGGGTGTAACTTTGCGATATATAATCGATTGCACTCGCTCCATCAGCCTCTCCCAGTGACCCTATACAGTTAGATTGATTTGTATTAAGTACAGAGTCTCCCGGGGAGAGAATTAATTATTTTAGGAGCAGAGGGTGGATCAATTCTACAAACTGATTCCTGGTGGGATTAGGAGCTCCAGGGAGCGGACTTGGAATTTTATAATCTTCCATCAGCCTCTGGTCTCTGTCTCTCTCTCTCTCTCTCTGTCTCCCTCTATCTCTCTCTGTCTCTCTGTCTGTCTCCTTCTCCATCCCTCTGCCTCTCTGTCCCTCTCTCTCCCTCACTCTCTGTCTCTCTCTCTTTCTTGCTCTGTCCCTCTCGCTCCCTCTTAGTCCCTTTCTCCCTGTCTCTGTCTGTCCCTCTCCCTGTCTCTGTCCGTCCCCCTCCCTGTCTCTGTCTGTCCCTCTTCCTGTCTCTGTCTGTCCCTCTCCCTGTCTCTGTCTGTCCCTCTCCCTGTCTCTGTCCGTCCCCCTCCCTGTCTCTGTCCATCCCCCTCCCTGTCTCTGTCTGTCCCTCTTCCTGTCTCTGTCCCTCTCCCTGTCTCTGTCCCTCTCCCTGTCTCTGTCCCTCTCCCTGTCTCTGTCCCTCTCCCTGTCTCTGTCCCTCTCCCTGTCTCTGTCCCTCTCCCTGTCTCTGTCTTTCTCTCTGCCTCTGTGTTTCTCTCTCCCTCTCCCTGTCTTTTTCTCTCTCTCTCTCCCTGTCTTTTTCTCTCTCTCTCTCCCTGTCCTTCTCTCTCTCTCTCTCCCTGTCTTTCTCTCTCTCTCTCTCCCTGTCTTTCTCTCTCTCTCTCTCCCTGTCTTTCTCTCTCTCTCTCCCTGTCTCTCTCGATCTCTCTCCCACCCTCTCTCTCGCTCTGTCTCTCTCCCTCTCTCTTGCTCTGCCTCTCTCCCTCTCTCTTGCTCTGCCTCCCTCCCTCTCTCACGCTCTGACTCTCCCTCTCTCGCTCTGCCTCTCTCCCTCTCTCTCGCTCTGCCTCTCTCCATCTCTCTCGCTCTGCCTCTCTCCCTCTCTCTCGCTCTGCCTCTCTCCCTCTCTCTCGCCCTGCCTCTCTCGCCCTGCCTCTCTCGCCCTGCCTCTCTCGCCCTGTCTCTCTCGCCCTGTCTCTCGCCCTGTCTCTCGCCCTGTCTCTCGCCCTGTCTCTCGCCCTGTCTCTCGCCCTGTCTCTCGCCCGCTCATTCTCTGTCTCTCTCTCGCTCACTCTCTCTTGCTCTGTCTCTTTCGCGCTCTCTCTCTCTCGCACTCTCGCTCGCTGTCTCCCTCTCTCGCTCGCTGTCTCCCTCTCTCGCTCGCTGTCTCCCTCTCTCGCTCGCTCTCTCCCTCTCTCGCTCGCTCTCTCCCTCTCTCGCTCGCGCTCTCCCTCTCTCGCTCGCGCTCTCCCTCTCTCGCTCGCGCTCTCCCTCGCTCGCTCGCTCTCTCGCTCGCTCTCTCCCTCTCTCGCTCGCTCTCTCCCTCGCTCGCTCGCTCTCTCCCTCTCTCGCTCGCTCTCTCCCTCTCTCGCTCGCTCTCTCCCTCTCTCGCTCGCTCTCTCCCTCTCTCGCTCGCTCTCTCCCTCTCTCGCTCGCTCTCTCCCTCTCTCGCTCGCTCTCTCCCTCTCTCGCTCGCTCTCTCCCTCTCTCGCTCGCTCACTCCCTCTCTCACTTGCTCGCTCCCTCTCTCGCTCACCTCTCTCTCGCTCGCTCACTCTCTCGCTCACTCTCATTCGCTCGCTCTCTCTCTCTCGCCCTCTCTCTCTCGCTCTCGCTCTCACTCTCGCTCTCGCTCGATCTCGCTCTCGCTCTCGCTCTCGCTCTTGCTTTCGTTCTCACTCTCTCGCTCTCTCTCTCTCTTTCTCTCTCTCTCTCTTTCTCGCGCTCTCTCTCTCTTTCTTGTGCTCTCTCTTTCTCGCGCTCTCTCTTTCTCACTTGCTCTCTCTCTTTCTCGCTCTCTCTCTTTCTCGCTCGCTCTCTTTCTCGCTCGCTCTCTTTCTCGCTCGCTCTCTCTCTTTCTCGCTCGCTCTCTCTCTTTCTCGCTCGCTCTCTCTTGCTCGCACTCTCTCGCTCGCTCTCTCTTTCTCGTTCGCTCTCTCTTTCTCGTTCGCTCTCTCTTTCTCGCTCGCTCTCTCTTTCTCGCTCGCTCTCTCTTTCTCGCTCGCTCTCTCTTTCTCGCTCGCTCTCTCTTTCTCGCTCGCTCGCACTTTCTCGCTCACTCGCTCTTTCTCGCTCGCTCTTTCTCGCTTGCTCGCTCTTTCTCGCTCGCTCTTGCTCTCTCGCTTGCTTGCTCTCTCTCTCTTGCTCTTTCTCCCTCGCTCGCTCGCTCTCTCACTCTCTCGCTCGCTCTCTCACTCACTCTCTCACTCGCTGTCTCACTCACTCTCTTGCTCGCTCTCTCACTCACTCTCTTGCTCACTCTCTCACTCACTCTCTTGCTCACTCTCTCACTCACTCTCTCGCTCTCTCACTCACTCTCTCGCTCGCTCTCTCTTTCTCGCTCGCTCTCTCTTTCTCGCTCGCTCTCTCTTTCTCGCTCGCTCTCTCTTTCTCGCTCGCTCTCTTTTTCTCGCTCGCTCTTTTTCTCGCTCGCTCTATCTTGCTCGCTCGCTCTCTCTTTCTCGCTCGCTCTCTCTTTCTCGCTCGCTCTCTCTTTCTCACTATCTTTCTTTCTCACTATCTCTAAATCTCGCTCACTCTTTCTCGCTCGCTCTCTTTCTCGCTCGCTCTCTTTCTCGCTCGGTCTCTTCACACTCGCTCTCTCTTTCTCGCTCGCTCTCTCTTTCTCGCTCGCTCTCTCTTTCTCGCTCGCTCTCTCTTTCTCGCTCGCTCTCTCTTTCTCGCTCGCTCTCTCTTTCTCGCTCGCTCTCTCTTTCTCGCTCGCTCTCTCTTTCTTGCTCGCTCTCTCTTTCTTGCTCGCTCTCTCTTTCTCGCTCGCTCTCTCTTTCTCGCTCGCTCTTTCTTTCTCGCTCGCTCTTTCTCGCTCGCTCTTTCTCGCTCGCTCGCTCTCTCTTTCTCTCTCGCTCGCTCTCTCTTTCTCTCTCGCTCTCTTTCTCGCTCGGTCTCTTCTCACTCGCTCTCTCTTTCTCGCTCGCTCTCTCTTTCTCGCTCGCTCTCTCTTTCTCGCTCGCTCGCACTTTCTCGCTCACTCGCTCTTTCTCGCTCGCTCTTTCTCGCTTGCTCGCTCTTTCTCGCTCGCTCTTGCTCTCTCGCTTGCTTGCTCTCTCTCTCTTGCTCTTTCTCCCTCGCTCGCTCGCTCTCTCACTCTCTCGCTCGCTCTCTCACTCACTCTCTCACTCGCTGTCTCACTCACTCTCTTGCTCGCTCTCTCACTCACTCTCTTGCTCACTCTCTCACTCACTCTCTTGCTCACTCTCTCACTCACTCTCTCGCTCTCTCACTCACTCTCTCGCTCGCTCTCTCTTTCTCGCTCGCTCTCTCTTTCTCGCTCGCTCTCTCTTTCTCGCTCGCTCTCTCTTTCTCGCTCGCTCTCTTTTTCTCGCTCGCTCTTTTTCTCGCTCGCTCTATCTTGCTCGCTCGCTCTCTCTTTCTCGCTCGCTCTCTCTTTCTCGCTCGCTCTCTCTTTCTCACTATCTTTCTTTCTCACTATCTCTATTTCTCGCTCACTCTTTCTCGCTCGCTCTCTTTCTCGCTCGCTCTCTTTCTCGCTCGGTCTCTTCACACTCGCTCTCTCTCTCGTCTCTCGCTCGCTCTCTCTTTCTCGCTCGCTCTCTCTTTCTCGCTCGCTCTCTCTTTCTCGCTCGCTCTCTCTTTCTCGCTCGCTCTCTCTTTCTCGCTCGCTCTCTCTTTCTTGCTCGCTCTCTCTTTCTTGCTCGCTCTCTCTTTCTTGCTCGCTCTCTCTTTCTCGCTCGCTCTCTCTTTCTCGCTCGCTCTCTCTTTCTCGCTCGCTCGCTCTTTCTCGCTCGCTCTTTCTCGCTCGCTCTTTCTCGCTCGCTCGCTCTCTCTTTCTCTCTCGCTCGCTCTCTCTCTCTCGCTCTCTTTCTCGCTCGGTCTCTTCTCACTCGCTCTCTCTTTCTCGCTCGCTCTCTCTTTCTCGCTCGCTCTCTTTCTCGCTCGCTCGCACTTTCTCGCTCACTCGCTCTTTCTCGCTCGCTCTTTCTCGCTTGCTCGCTCTTTCTCGCTCGCTCTTGCTCTCTCGCTTGCTTGCTCTCTCTCTCTTGCTCTTTCTCCCTCGCTCGCTCGCTCTCTCACTCTCTCGCTCGCTCTCTCACTCACTCTCTCACTCGCTGTCTCACTCACTCTCTTGCTCGCTCTCTCACTCACTCTCTTGCTCGCTCTCTCACTCACTCTCTTGCTCACTCTCTCACTCACTCTCTCGCTCTCTCACTCACTCTCTCGCTCGCTCTCTCTTTCTCGCTCGCTCTCTCTTTCTCGCTCGCTCTCTCTTTCTCGCTCGCTCTCTCTTTCTCGCTCGCTCTCCCTTTCTCGTGCTCTCTCTCGCTTGCTCTCTCTCTTTCTCGCTCGCTCTCTCTCTTTCTCGCTCGCTCTCTCTCTTTCTCGCTCGCTCTCTCTCTTTCTCACTCTCTCTCTTTCTCGCTCTCTCTCTTTCTCGCTCTCTCTCTTTCTCGCTCTCTCTTTCTCGCTCTCTCTCTTTCTCGCTCGCTCTCTTTCTCGCTCGCTCTCTCTTTCTCGCTCGCTCTCTCTTTCTCGCTCGCTCTCTCTTTCTCGCTCGCTCTCTCTATCTCGCTCGCTCTCTCTATCTCGCTCGCTCTCTCTATCTCGCTCGCTCTCTCTATCTCGCTCGCTCTCTCTATCTCGCTCGCTCTCTCTTTCTCGCTCGCTCTCTCTCGCTCGATCTCTCTTTCTCGCTCGCTCTCTCTTTCTCGCTCGCTCTCTCTTTCTCGCTCGCTCTCTCTTTCTCTCTCCTTCTCGCTCGCTCTCTCGTTCTCGCTCTCTCTCTCTTTCTCGCTTGTGCTCTCTCGCTTGCTCACTACTGCTTGCCCGCTCTATCTCGTTCGCTCGCTCTTTGTCTCTCGCTCGCTCTCTCTTTCTTGCTCGCTCTCTCTTTCTTGCTCGCTCTCTCTTTCTTGCTCGCTCTCTCTTTCTTGCTCGCTCTCTCTTTCTTGCTCGCTCTCTCTTGCTCGCTTTCTCTTTCTCGCTCGCTCTTTCTCGCTCGCTCTTTCTCGCTCGCTCTCTCGCTCGCTCTTTCTCACTTGCTCGCTCTCTCTCACTCGTTCTCTTGTTCGCTCTCTCTCGCTCGCTCTCTCTTTCTTGCTCACTCTCTTCTCGCTCTCTCTCTCTTTCTCGCTCGCTCTCTCTTTCTGGCTCGCTCTCTCTTTCTGGCTCTCTCTCTCTTTCTGGCTCGCTCTCTCTTTCTCGCTCTCTCTTTCTCGCTCTCTCTTTCTCGCTCTCTCGTTCTCGCTCTCTCGTTCTCGCTCTCTCGTTCTCGCTCTCTCGTTCTCGCTCTCTCGTTCTCGCTCTCTCGTTCTCGCTCTCTCGTTCTCGCTCTCTCGTTCTCGCTCTCTTGTTCTCGCTCTCTTGTTCTCGCTCTCTTGTTCTCGCTCTCTCGTTCTCGCTCTCTCGTTCTCGCACTCGCTCGCTCTCACTCGCTCACACTCGCTCGCTCTCGCTCGCTCTCTCTTTCTCTCTCGCTCGCTCTATCTTTCTCTCTCGCTCGCTCTCTCTTTCTCTCTCGCTCGCTCTCTCTTTCTCGCTCGCTCTCTCTTTCTCGCTCGGTCTCTTCACACTCGCTCTCTCTTTCTCGCTCGCTCTCTCTTTCTTGCTCGCTCTCTCTTTCTTGCTCGCTCTCTCTTTCTCGCTCGCTCGCTCTTTCTCGCTCGCTCTTTCTCGCTCGCTCGTTCTCTCTTTCTCTCTCGCTCGCTCTCTCTTTCTCGCTCGCTCTCTTTCTCGCTCAGTCTCTTCTCACTCGCTCTCTCTTTCTCGCTCGCTCGCTCTTTCTCGCTCGCTCTTTCTCGCTCGCTCGCTCTTTCTCGCTCGCTCGCTCTTTCTCGCTCGCTCGCTCTTTCTCGCTCGCTCGCTCTTGCTCGCTCGCTCTTTCTCGCTCGCTCGCTCTTTCTCGCTCGCTCGCTCTTTCTCGCTCGCTCGCTCTTTCTCGCTCGCTCTTGCTCTCTCGCTCGCTTGCTCTCTCTTGCTCTTTCTCCCTCGCTCGCTCGCTCTCTCACTCACTCTCTCAATCGCTCTCTCACTCACTCTCACACTCACTGTCTCACTCTCTCGCTCGCTCTCTCACTCACTCTCTCACTCGCTGTCTCACTCACTCTCTCGCTCGCTCTCTCACTCACTCTCTTGCTCACTCTCTCACTCACTCTCTCGCTCTCTCACTCACTCTCTCGCTCGCTCTCTCTTTCTCGCTCGCTCTCTCTTTCTCGCTCGCTCTCTCTTTCTCGCTCGCTCTCTTTTTCTCACTCGGTCTTTTTCTCGCTCGCTCTCTTTTTCTCGCTCGCTCTCTCTTTCTCGCTCGCTCTCTCTTTCTCGCTCGCTCTCTCTTTCTCGCTCGCTCTCTCTTTCTCGCTCGCTCTCTCTTTCTCGTCGCTCTCTCTTTCTCGCTCGCTCTCTTTCTCGCTCGCTCTCTTTCTCGCTCGCTCTCTCTTTCTCGCTCGCTCTCTCTTTCTCGCTCGCTCTCTCTTTCTCGCTCGCTCTCTCTTTCTCGCTCGCTCTCTCTTTCTCGCTCGCTCTCTCTTTCTCGCTCGCTCTCTCTTTCTCGCTCGCTCTCTCTTTCTCGCTCGCTCTCTCTCGCACGCTCTCACTTTCTCGCTTGCTGTCACTCTCTCTCGCTCTGTCGCTCTGTCACCCTCTCAGTCTCTCTGGCTCGCACTGTCTCTGGCTTGCTCTCTCTCTCACGCTCTCTCTCTCTCTTCTCGCTCTCTCTCTCTCGCTCTCTCTCTCGCTCTCTTTCTCGCTCTCTCTCTCGCTCTCTTTCTCGCTCATCTCTCTGCGGCTCGCTCTCTCTTCTCGCTCGCTCTCTCTTTCTCGCTCGCTCTCTCTTTCTCGCTCGCTCTCTCTTTCTCGCTCGCTCTCTCTTTCTCGCTCGCTCTCTCTTTCTCGCTCGCTCTCTCTTTCTCGCTCGCTCTCTCTTTCTCGCTCGCTCTCTCTTTCTCGCTTGCTCTCTCTTTCTCACTATCTTTCTTTCTCGCTATCTCTATTTCTCGCTCACTCTTTCTCGCTCGCTCTCTCTTTCTCGCTCGCTCTCTCTTTCTCGCTCGCTCTCTCTTTCTCGCTCGCTCTCTCTTTCTCGCTCGCTCTCTCTTTCTCGCTCGCTCTCTCTTTCTCGCTCGCTCTCTCTTTCTCGCTCGCTCTCTCTTTCTCGCTCGCTCTCTCTTTCTCGCTCGCTCTCTCTTTCTCGCTCGCTCTCTCTTTCTCGCTCGCTCTCTCTTTCTCGCTCGCTCTCACTTTCTCGCTCGCTGTCACTCTCTCTCGCGCTATCGCTCTGTCGCTCTGTCACCCTCTCAGTCTCTCTGGCTTGCACTGTCTCTGGCTTGCTCTCTCTCTCTCGCTCTCTCTCTCTCTTCTCGCTCTCTCTCTCTCGCTCTCTCTCTCGCTCTCTTTCTTGCTCGCTCTCTCTTTCTCGCTCGCTCTCTCTTTCTCGCTCACTGTCTCTTTCTCGCTCGCTCTCTCTTTCTCGCTCACTGTCTCTTTCTCGCTCACTGTCTCTTTCTCGCTCGCTCTCTCTTTCTCGCTCACTGTCTCTTTCTCGCTCACTGTCTCTTTCTCGCTCACTGTCTCTTTCTCGCTCGCTCTCTCTTTCTCGCTCACTGTCTCTTTCTCGCTCGCTCTCTCTTTCTCGCTCGCTCTCTCTTTCTCGCTCGCTCTCTCGCTCTCTCTCCCTCTCGCTCGCTCTATCTCGCTCGCTCGCTCTTTGTCTCTCGCTCGCTGTCTCTCTCACTCGTTCTCTTGCTCGCTCTCGCTCGGTCACTCTTTCTCGCTCACTCACTCTTTCTCGCTCACTCACTCTTTCTCGCTCGCTCACTCTTTCTCGCTCGCTCACTCTTACTCGCTCGCTCTCTCTTTCTCGCTTGCTCTCTCTTTTTCGCTCTCTCTCTTTTTCGCTCTCTCTCTTTTTCGCTCTCTCCCGTTTTCGCTCTCTCCCGTTTTCGCTCTCTCCCGCTTTCGCTCTCTCCCGCTTTCGCTCTCTCCCGTTTTCGCTCTCTCCCGTTTTCGCTCGCTCTCTTTCTCGCTCGCTCTCTTTCTCGCTCGCTCTCTGTCTCGCTCTCTCTCTCGCTCTCTCTCTCGCTCTCTCTCTCGCTCTCTCTCTCGCTCTCTCTCTCTGTCTCGCTCTCTGTCTCACTCTCACTCTCTCGCTCGCGCTCTCTCGCTCGCGCTCTCTCGCTCGCGCTCTCTTGCTCGCGCTCTCTTGCTCGTGCTCTCTCGCTCGCGCTCTCTCTCTCGCACTCTCTCTCTCGCACTCTCTCGCACTCGATCTCTCGCTCGCTCTCTCTCACACTTTTTCTCGCTCACTCTCTCTTTCTCACTCGCTCTCTCTTGATCTCTCTTTCTCACTCGCTCTCTCTTTCTCGCTCTCTTTCTCACTCGCTCTCTCGCATTCTTTCTCGCTCGCTCTTTCTCGCTCTCACTTTCTCGCTCACTCTCTCTCGCTTGCTCTTGCTCGCTCTCTCTTTCTTGCTCGCTCTCTCTTTCTTTCTTGCTCTCTCTTTCTTTCTTGCTCTCTCTTTCTTTCTTGCTCTCTCTTTCTTTCTCGCTCTTTCGTTCTCGCTATCTCTTTCTTTCTCGCTCTCTCTTTCTTTCTCGCTCTCTCTTTCTCTCTTGCTCTCTCTTTCTTGCTTGCTCTTTCTTTGTCGCTCGCTCTCTCTTTCTTGCTCGTGCTCTCTCGCTTGCTCATGACCGCTCACTTGCTCTAGCTCACTTGCTCACTCTTTGTCTCTCGCTCACGCTCTCTCTCACTCGTTCTCTTGCTCGCTCTCTCTTTCTTGCTTGCTCTCTCATTCTTGCTTGCTCTCTCATTCTTGCTTGCTCTCTCATTCTTGCTTGCTCTCTCTTGCTTGCTCTCACTTTCTTGCTTGCTCTCTTTCTTGCTCGCTCTCTTTCTTGCTCGCTCTCTTTCTTGCTCGCTCTCTTTCTTGCTCGCTCTCTTTCTTGCTCGCTCTCTCTTTCTCGCTCACTTTCTCGCTCGCTCTCTCTCGCTCTCTCGCTCTCGCACTCTTTCTCGCTCGTGCTCTCTCTCTCTCACTCTCTCTCTCGCACTCTCTCTCTCACACTCTCTTTCGCACTCGCTCTCGCTCGCTCTCACTCTCACACTTTTTCTCGCTCGCTCTCTCTTTCTCGCTCGCTCTCTCTTTCTCGCTCGCTCTCTCTTTCTCGCTCGCTCTCTCTTTCTCGCTATCTTTCTTTCTCGCTATCTCTATTTCTCGCTCGCTCTCTTTCTCGCTCGTCTCTCTTTCTTGCGGGATCACTCTCTCTTTCTCGCTCGCTCTCTCTTTCTCGCTCGCTCTCTTTCTCGCTCGCTCTCTCTTTCTCGCTCGCTCTCTCTTGCTCGCTCGCTCTCTCTTGCTCGCTCGCTCTCTCTTGCTCGCTCGCTCTCTCTTTCTCGCTCGCTCTCTCTTTCTCGCTCGCTCTCTCTTTCTCGCTCGCTCTCTCTTTCTCGCTCGCTCTCTCTTTCTCGCTCGCTCTCTCTTTATCGCTCGCTCTCTCTTTCTCGCTCGCTCTCTCTTTCTCGCTCGCTCTCTCTTTCTCGCTCGCTCTCTCTTTCTCGCTCGCTCTCTCTTTCTCGCTCGCTCTCTCTTTCTCGCTCGCTCTCTCTTTCTCGCTCGCTCTCTCTTTCTCGCTCGCTCTCTCTTTCTCGCTCGCTCTCTCTTTCTCGCTCGCTCTCTCTTGCTCTCTCGCTCTCTCTCCCTCTCTCTCGCTCGCTCACTCACTCTTTCTCGCTCGCTCACTCTTACTCGCTCGCTCACTCTTTCTCGCTCGCTCACTCTTTCTCGCTCGCTCACTCTTTCTCGCTCGCTCTCTCTTTCTCGCTCGCTCTCTCTTTCTCGCTTGCTCTCTCTTTTTTGCTCTCTCTTTTTCACTCTCTTTTTCGCTCTCTCCCTTTTTCGCTCGCTCTCTTTCTCGCTCGCTCTCTTTCTCGCTCGCTCTCTTTCTCGCTCGCTCTCTCTTTCTCGCTTGTGCTCTCTCACTTGCTCACTACTGCTTGCCCGCTCTATCTCGTTCGCTCGCTCTTTGTCTCTCGCTCGCTCTCTCTTTCTTGCTCGCTTTCTCTCTCTTGCTCGCTCTCTCTTTCTTGCTCGCTCTCTCTTGCTCCCTCTCTCTTGCTCGCTCTCTCTTTCTTGCTCGCTCTCTCTTTCTTGCTCGCTCTCTCTTTCTTGCTCGCTCTCTCTTTCTTGCTCGCTCTCTCTTTCTTGCTCGCTCTCTCTTTCTTGCTCGCTCTCTCTTGCTCGCTCTCTTTCTTGCTTGCTCTCTCTTTCTTGCTCGCTCTCTCTTGCTCGCTTTCTCTTTCTTGCTCGCTCTCTCTTGCTCACTCTCTCTTGCTCGCTTTCTCTTGCTCGCTTTCTCTTTCTCGCTCGCTCTTTCTCGCTCGCTCTCTTGCTCGCTCTTTCTCACTTGCTCGCTCTCTCTCACTCATTCTCTTGCTCGCTCTCTCTCGCTCGCTCTCTCTTTCTTGCTCACTCTCTTCTCGCTCTCTCTCTCTTTCTGGCTCTCTCTCTCTTTCTGGCTTGCTCTCTCTTTCTGGCTCGCTCTCTCTTTCTGGCTCGCTCTCTCTTTCTCGCTCGCTCTCTCTTTCTGGCTAGCTCTCTCTTTCTCGCTCGCTCTCTCTTTCTCGCTCGCTCTCTCTTTCTCGCTTGCTCTCTCTTTTTTGCTCTCTCTTTTTCACTCTCTTTTTCGCTCTCTCCCTTTTTCGCTCGCTCTCTTTCTCGCTCGCTCTCTTTCTCGCTCGCTCTCTTTCTCGCTCGCTCTCTCTTTCTCGCTTGTGCTCTCTCACTTGCTCACTACTGCTTGCCCGCTCTATCTCGTTCGCTCGCTCTTTGTCTCTCGCTCGCTTTCTCTTTCTTGCTCGCTTTCTCTCTCTTGCTCGCTCTCTCTTTCTTGCTCGCTCTCTCTTGCTCCCTCTCTCTTGCTCGCTCTCTCTTTCTTGCTCGCTCTCTCTTTCTTGCTCGCTCTCTCTTTCTTGCTCGCTCTCTCTTTCTTGCTCGCTCTCTCTTTCTTGCTCGCTCTCTCTTGCTCGCTCTCTTTCTTGCTTGCTCTCTCTTTCTTGCTCGCTCTCTCTTGCTCGCTTTCTCTTTCTTGCTCGCTCTCTCTTGCTCACTCTCTCTTGCTCGCTTTCTCTTGCTCGCTTTCTCTTTCTCGCTCGCTCTTTCTCGCTCGCTCTCTTGCTCGCTCTTTCTCACTTGCTCGCTCTCTCTCACTCATTCTCTTGCTCGCTCTCTCTCGCTCGCTCTCTCTTTCTTGCTCACTCTCTTCTCGCTCTCTCTCTCTTTCTGGCTCTCTCTCTCTTTCTGGCTTGCTCTCTCTTTCTGGCTCGCTCTCTCTTTCTGGCTCGCTCTCTCTTTCTCGCTCGCTCTCTCTTTCTGGCTAGCTCTCTCTTTCTCGCTCGCTCACTCTTTCTCGCTCGCTCTCTCTTTCTCGCTCGCTCTCTCTTTCTCGCTCGCTCTTTCTCGCTCTCTCTCTTTCTTGCTCTCTCTCTTTCTCGCTCTCTCTTTCTCGCTCTCTCTCTTTCTCGCTCGCTCTCTTTCTCGCTCGCTCTCTCTTTCTCGTTCGCTCTCTCTTTCTCGCTCGCTCTCTCGTTCTCGCTCGCTCTCTCTTTCTCGCTCGCTCTCTCTTTCTCGCTCGCTCTCTCTTTCTTGCTCGCTCTCTCTTTCTCGCTCTCTCTCTTTCTCGCTCGCTCTCTTTCTCGCTCGCTCTCTCTTTCTCGTTCGCTCTCTCTCGTTCGCTCTCTCTTTCTCGCTCGCTCTCTCTTTCTCGCTCGCTCTCTCGTTCTCGCTCGCTCTCTCGTTCTCGCTCGCTCTCTCTTTCTCGCTCGCTCTCTCTTTCTCGCTCGCTCTCTCTTTCTCGCTCGCTCTCTCTTTCTCGCTCGCTCTCTCTTTCTCGCTCGCTCTCTCTTTCTCGCTCGCTCTCTCTTTCTCGCTCGCTCTCTCTTTCTCGCTCGCTCTCTCTTTCTCGCTCGCTCTCTCTTTCTCGCTCGCTCTCTCTTTCTCGCTCGCTCTCTCTTTCTCGCTCGCTCTCTCTTTCTCGCTCGCTCTCTCTTTCTCGCTCGCTCTCTCTTTCTCGCTCGCTCTCTCTTTCTCGCTCGCTCTCTCTTTTTCTCTCCTCGCTCGCTCTCTCGTTCTCGCTCTCTCTCTCTTTCTCGCTTGTGCTCTCTCGCTTGCTCACTACTGCTTGCCCGCTCTATCTCGTTCGCTCGCTCTTTGTCTCTCGCTCGCTCTCTCTTTCTTGCTCGCTCTCTCTTTCTTGCTTGCTCTCTCTTTCTTGCTCACTCTCTCTTGCTCGCTCTCTCTTTCTTGCTCACTCTCTCTTGCTCGCTTTCTCTTTCTCGCTCGCTCTTTCTCACTTGCTCGCTCTCACTCGTTCTCTTGCTCGCTCTCTCTCGCTCGCTCTCTCTTGCTCACTCTCTTCTCGCTCTCTCTCTCTTTCTGGCTCGCTCTCTCTTTCTTGCTCGCTCTCTCTTTCCCGCTCTCTCTTTCTCGCTCTCTCTTTCTCGCTCTCTCTTTCTCGCTCTCTCTTTCTCGCTCTCTCTTTCTCGCTCTCTCTTTCTCGCTCTCTCTTTCTCGCTCTCTCTTTCTCGCTCTCTCTTTCTCGCTCTCTCTTTCTCGCTCTCTCTTTCTCGCTCTCTCTTTCTCGCTCTCTCGTTCTCGCTCTCTCGTTCTCGCTCTCTCGTTCTCGCTCTCTCGTTCTCGCTCTCTCGTTCTCGCTCTCTCGTTCTCGCTCTCTCGTTCTCGCTCTCTCGTTCTCGCTCTCTCGTTCTCGCTCTCTCTCGCTCGCTCTCTCTCGCTCACACTCGCTCGCTCTCGCTTGCTCTCTCTCTCTCGATCGCTCTCTCGCTTGCTCTCGCTCACTCTCTCTTTCTCTCTCGCTCGCTCTCTCTTTCTCTCTCGCTCGCTCTCTCTTTCTCTCTCGCTCGCTCTCTTTCTCGCTCGGTCTCTTCACACTCGCTCTCTCTTTCTCGCTCGCTCTCTCTTTCTCGCTCGCTCTCTCTTTCTCGCTCGCTCTCTCTTTCTCGCTCGCTCTCTCTTTCTCGCTCGCTCTCTCTTTCTCGCTCGCTCTCTCTTGCTCGCTCTCTCTTTCTCGCTCGCTCGCTCTTTCTCGCTCGCTCTTTCTCGCTCGCTCTTTCTCGCTCGCTCTTTCTCGCTTGCTCTTTCTCGCTTGCTCTTTCTCGCTCGCTCTTTCTCGCTCGCTCGCTCTCTCTTTCTCTCTCACTCGCTCTCTCTTTCTCGCTCGCTCTCTTTCTCGCTCGCTCTCTTTCTCGCTCGGTCTCTTCTCACTCGCTCTCTCTTTCTCGCTCGCTCTCTCTTTCTCGCTCGCTCTCTCTTTCTCGCTCGCTCTCTCTTTCTCGCTCGCTCTCTCTTTCTCGCTCGCTCTCGCTCGCTCTCTCTTTCTCGCTCGCTCTTTCTCACTCTCTCGTTCTCGCTCTCTCGTTCTCGCTCTCTCGTTCTCGCTCTCGTTCTCGCTCTCTCTCGCTCGCTCTCTCTCGCTCACACTCGCTCGCTCTCGCTTGCTCTCTCTCTCTCGATCGCTCTCTCGCTTGCTCTCGCTCGCTCTCTCTTTCTCTCTCGCTCGCTCTCTCTTTCTCTCTCGCTCGCTCTCTCTTTCTCTCTCGCTCGCTCTCTCTTTCTCTCTCGCTCGCTCTCTCTTTCTCTCTCGCTCGCTCTCTCTTTCTCGCTCGCTCTCTTTCTCGCTCGGTCTCTTCACACTCGCTCTCTCTTTCTCGCTCGCTCTCTCTTTCTCGCTCGCTCTCTCTTTCTCGCTCGCTCTCTCTTTCTCGCTCGCTCTCTCTTTCTCGCTCGCTCTCTCTTTCTCGCTCGCTCTCTCTTTCTTGCTCGCTCTCTCTTTCTTGCTTGCTCTCTCTTTCTCGCTCGCTCTCTCTTTCTCGCTCGCTCTCTCTTTCTCGCTCGCTCTCTCTTTCTCGCTCGCTCGCTCTTTCTCGCTCGCTCGCTCTTTCTCGCTCGCTCTTTCTCGCTCGCTCTCTCTCTCGCTCGCTCTCTGTTTCTCGCTCGGTCTCTTTCTCGCTCGGTCTCTTCTCACTCGCTCTCTCTTTCTCGCTCGCTCTCTCTTTCTCGCTCGCTCTCTCTTTCTCGCTCGCTCTCTCTTTCTCGCTCGCTCTCTCTTTCTCGCTCGCTCGCACTTTCTCGCTCACTCGCTCTTTCTCGCTCGCTCTTTCTCGCTTGCTCGCTCTTTCTCGCTCGCTCTTGCTCTCTCGCTTGCTTGCTCTCTCTCTCTTGCTCTTTCTCCCTCGCTCGCTCGCTCTCTCACTCTCTCGCTCGCTCTCTCACTCACTCTCTCACTCGCTGTCTCACTCACTCTCTTGCTCGCTCTCTCACTCACTCTCTTGCTCACTCTCTCACTCACTCTCTTGCTCACTCTCTCACTCACTCTCTCGCTCTCTCACTCACTCTCTCGCTCGCTCTCTCTTTCTCGCTCGCTCTCTCTTTCTCGCTCGCTCTCTCTTTCTCGCTCGCTCTCTCTTTCTCGCTCGCTCTCTTTTTCTCGCTCGCTCTTTTTCTCGCTCGCTCTATCTTGCTCGCTCGCTCTCTCTTTCTCGCTCGCTCTCTCTTTCTCGCTCGCTCTCTCTTTCTCACTATCTTTCTTTCTCACTATCTCTATTTCTCGCTCACTCTTTCTCGCTCGCTCTCTTTCTCGCTCGCTCTCTTTCTCGCTCGGTCTCTTCACACTCGCTCTCTCTTTCTCGTTCGCTCTCTCTTTCTCGCTCGCTCTCTCTTTCTCGCTCGCTCTCTCTTTCTCGCTCGCTCTCTCTTTCTCGCTCGCTCTCTCTTTCTTGCTCGCTCTCTCTTTCTTGCTCGCTCTCTCTTTCTCGCTCGCTCTCTCTTTCTCGCTCGCTCGCTCTTTCTCGCTCGCTCGCTCTTTCTCGCTCGCTCTTTCTCGCTCGCTCTTTCTCGCTCGCTCTTTCTCGCTCGCTCTCTCTTTCTCTCTCGCTCGCTCTCTCTTTCTCTCTCGCTCTCTTTCTCGCTCGGTCTCTTCTCACTCGCTCTCTCTTTCTCGCTCGCTCTCTCTTTCTCGCTCGCTCTCTCTTTCTCGCTCGCTCGCACTTTCTCGCTCACTCGCTCTTTCTCGCTCGCTCTTTCTCGCTTGCTCGCTCTTTCTCGCTCGCTCTTGCTCTCTCGCTTGCTTGCTCTCTCTCTCTTGCTCTTTCTCCCTCGCTCGCTCGCTCTCTCACTCTCTCGCTCGCTCTCTCACTCACTCTCTCACTCGCTGTCTCACTCACTCTCTTGCTCGCTCTCTCACTCACTCTCTTGCTCACTCTCTCACTCACTCTCTTGCTCACTCTCTCACTCACTCTCTCGCTCTCTCACTCACTCTCTCGCTCGCTCTCTCTTTCTCGCTCGCTCTCTCTTTCTCGCTCGCTCTCTCTTTCTCGCTCGCTCTCTCTTTCTCGCTCGCTCTCTCTTTCTCGCTCGCTCTCTTTTTCTCGCTCGCTCTTTTTCTCGCTCGCTCTATCTTGCTCGCTCGCTCTCTCTTTCTCGCTCGCTCTCTCTTTCTCGCTCGCTCTCTCTTTCTCACTATCTTTCTTTCTCACTATCTCTATTTCTCGCTCACTCTTTCTCGCTCGCTCTCTTTCTCGCTCGCTCTCTTTCTCGCTCTCTCTTTCTCGCTCGCTCTCTCTTTCTCGCTCGCTCTCTCTTTCTCGCTCGCTCTCTCTTTCTCGCTCGCTCTCTCTTTCTTGCTCGCTCTCTCTTTCTCGCTCGCTCTCGCTCGCTCTCTCTTTCTCGCTCGCTCTTTCTCACTCTCTCTTTCTCGCTCTCTCGTTCTCGCTCTCGTTCTCGCTCTCTCTCGCTCGCTCTCTCTCGCTCACACTCGCTCGCTCTCGCTTGCTCTCTCTCTCTCGATCGCTCTCTCGCTTGCTCTCGCTCGCTCTCTCTTTCTCTCTCGCTCGCTCTCTCTTTCTCTCTCGCTCGCTCTCTCTTTCTCTCTCGCTCGCTCTCTCTTTCTCTCTCGCTCGCTCTCTCTTTCTCGCTCGCTCTCTTTCTCGCTCGGTCTCTTCACACTCGCTCTCTCTTTCTCGCTCGCTCTCTCTTTCTCGCTCGCTCTCTCTTTCTCGCTCGCTCTCTCTTTCTCTCTCGCTCGCTCTCTCTTTCTCTCTCGCTCGCTCTCTCTTTCTCTCTCGCTCGCTCTCTCTTTCTCGCTCGCTCTCTTTCTCGCTCGGTCTCTTCACACTCGCTCTCTCTTTCTCGCTCGCTCTCTCTTTCTCGCTCGCTCTCTCTTTCTCGCTCGCTCTCTCTTTCTCGCTCGCTCTCTCTTTCTCGCTCGCTCTCTCTTTCTCGCTCGCTCTCTCTTTCTTGCTCGCTCTCTCTTTCTCGCTCGCTCTCTCTTTCTCGCTCGCTCTCTCTTTCTCGCTCGCTCGCTCTTTCTCGCTCGCTCTTTCTCGCTCGCTCTCTCTTTCTCTCTCGCTCGCTCTCTGTTTCTCGCTCGGTCTCTTTCTCGCTCGGTCTCTTCTCACTCGCTCTCTCTTTCTCGCTCGCTCTCTCTTTCTCGCTCGCTCTCTCTTTCTCGCTCGCTCTCTCTTCTCGCTCGCTCGCACTTTCTCGCTCACTCGCTCTTTCTCGCTCGCTCTTTCTCGCTTGCTCGCTCTTTCTCGCTCGCTCTTGCTCTCTCGCTTGCTTGCTCTCTCTCTCTTGCTCTTTCTCCCTCGCTCGCTCGCTCTCTCACTCTCTCGCTCGCTCTCTCACTCACTCTCTCACTCGCTGTCTCACTCACTCTCTTGCTCGCTCTCTCACTCACTCTCTTGCTCACTCTCTCACTCACTCTCTTGCTCACTCTCTCACTCACTCTCTCGCTCTCTCACTCACTCTCTCGCTCGCTCTCTCTTTCTCGCTCGCTCTCTCTTTCTCGCTCGCTCTCTCTTTCTCGCTCGCTCTCTCTTTCTCGCTCGCTCTCTTTTTCTCGCTCGCTCTTTTTCTCGCTCGCTCTATCTTGCTCGCTCGCTCTCTCTTTCTCGCTCGCTCTCTCTTTCTCGCTCGCTCTCTCTTTCTCACTATCTTTCTTTCTCACTATCTCTATTTCTCGCTCACTCTTTCTCGCTCGCTCTCTTTCTCGCTCGCTCTCTTTCTCGCTCGGTCTCTTCACACTCGCTCTCTCTTTCTCGCTCGCTCTCTCTTTCTCGCTCGCTCTCTCTTTCTCGCTCGCTCTCTCTTTCTCGCTCGCTCTCTCTTTCTCGCTCGCTCTCTCTTTCTTGCTCGCTCTCTCTTTCTTGCTCGCTCTCTCTTTCTCGCTCGCTCTCTCTTTCTCGCTCGCTCTCTCTTTCTCGCTCGCTCGCTCTTTCTCGCTCGCTCTTTCTCGCTCGCTCTTTCTCGCTCGCTCTTTCTCGCTCGCTCTTTCTCGCTCGCTCTCTCTTTCTCTCTCGCTCGCTCTCTCTTTCTCTCTCGCTCTCTTTCTCGCTCGGTCTCTTCTCACTCGCTCTCTCTTTCTCGCTCGCTCTCTCTTTCTCGCTCGCTCTCTCTTTCTCGCTCGCTCGCACTTTCTCGCTCACTCGCTCTTTCTCGCTCGCTCTTTCTCGCTTGCTCGCTCTTTCTCGCTCGCTCTTGCTCTCTCGCTTGCTTGCTCTCTCTCTCTTGCTCTTTCTCCCTCGCTCGCTCGCTCTCTCACTCTCTCGCTCGCTCTCTCACTCACTCTCTCACTCGCTGTCTCACTCACTCTCTTGCTCGCTCTCTCACTCACTCTCTTGCTCACTCTCTCACTCACTCTCTTGCTCACTCTCTCACTCACTCTCTCGCTCTCTCACTCACTCTCTCGCTCGCTCTCTCTTTCTCGCTCGCTCTCTCTTTCTCGCTCGCTCTCTCTTTCTCGCTCGCTCTCTCTTTCTCGCTCGCTCTCTCTTTCTCGCTCGCTCTCTTTTTCTCGCTCGCTCTTTTTCTCGCTCGCTCTATCTTGCTCGCTCGCTCTCTCTTTCTCGCTCGCTCTCTCTTTCTCGCTCGCTCTCTCTTTCTCACTATCTTTCTTTCTCACTATCTCTATTTCTCGCTCACTCTTTCTCGCTCGCTCTCTTTCTCGCTCGCTCTCTTTCTCGCTCTCTCTTTCTCGCTCGCTCTCTCTTTCTCGCTCGCTCTCTCTTTCTCGCTCGCTCTCTCTTTCTCGCTCGCTCTCTCTTTCTTGCTCGCTCTCTCTTTCTCGCTCGCTCTCGCTCGCTCTCTCTTTCTCGCTCGCTCTTTCTCACTCTCTCTTTCTCGCTCTCTCGTTCTCGCTCTCTCGTTCTCGCTCTCGTTCTCGCTCTCTCTCGCTCGCTCTCTCTCGCTCACACTCGCTCGCTCTCGCTTGCTCTCTCTCTCTCGATCGCTCTCTCGCTTGCTCTCGCTCGCTCTCTCTTTCTCTCTCGCTCGCTCTCTCTTTCTCTCTCGCTCGCTCTCTCTTTCTCTCTCGCTCTCTTTCTCGCTCGGTCTCTTCACACTCGCTCTCTCTTTCTCGCTCGCTCTCTCTTTCTCGCTCGCTCTCTCTTTCTCGCTCGCTCTCTCTTTCTCGCTCGCTCTCTCTTTCTCGCTCGCTCTCTCTTGCTCGCTCTCTCTTTCTTGCTCGCTCTCTCTTTCTCGCTCGCTCTCTCTTTCTCGCTCGCTCTCTCTTTCTCGCTCGCTCTCTCTTTCTCGCTCGCTCGCTCTTTCTCGCTCGCTCGCTCTTTCTCGCTCGCTCTTTCTCGCTCGCTCTCTCTTTCTCTCTCGCTCGCTCTCTGTTTCTCGCTCGGTCTCTTTCTCGCTCGGTCTCTTCTCACTCGCTCTCTCTTTCTCGCTCGCTCTCTCTTTCTCGCTCGCTCTCTCTTTCTCGCTCGCTCTCTCTTTCTCGCTCGCTCTCTCTTTCTCGCTCGCTCGCACTTTCTCGCTCACTCGCTCTTTCTCGCTCGCTCTTTCTCGCTTGCTCGCTCTTTCTCGCTCGCTCTTGCTCTCTCGCTTGCTTGCTCTCTCTCTCTTGCTCTTTCTCCCTCGCTCGCTCGCTCTCTCACTCTCTCGCTCGCTCTCTCACTCACTCTCTCACTCGCTGTCTCACTCACTCTCTTGCTCGCTCTCTCACTCACTCTCTTGCTCACTCTCTCACTCACTCTCTTGCTCACTCTCTCACTCACTCTCTCGCTCTCTCACTCACTCTCTCGCTCGCTCTCTCTTTCTCGCTCGCTCTCTCTTTCTCGCTCGCTCTCTTTCTCGCTCGCTCTCTCTTTCTCGCTCGCTCTCTCTTTCTCGCTCGCTCTTTTTCTCGCTCGCTCTTTTTCTCGCTCGCTCTATCTTGCTCGCTCGCTCTCTCTTTCTCGCTCGCTCTCTCTTTCTCGCTCACTCTCTCTTTCTCACTATCTTTCTTTCTCACTATCTCTATTTCTCGCTCACTCTTTCTCGCTCGCTCTCTTTCTCGCTCGCTCTCTTTCTCGCTCGGTCTCTTCACACTCGCTCTCTCTTTCTCGCTCGCTCTCTCTTTCTCGCTCGCTCTCTCTTTCTCGCTCGCTCTCTCTTTCTCGCTCGCTCTCTCTTTCTCGCTCGCTCTCTCTTTCTCGCTCGCTCTCTCTTTCTTGCTCGCTCTCTCTTTCTTGCTCGCTCTCTCTTTCTTGCTCGCTCTCTCTTTCTCGCTCGCTCTCTCTTTCTCGCTCGCTCGCTCTTTCTCGCTCGCTCTTTCTCGCTCGCTCTTTCTCGCTCGCTCTTTCTCGCTCGCTCTCTCTTTCTCTCTCGCTCGCTCTCTCTTTCTCTCTCGCTCTCTTTCTCGCTCGGTCTCTTCTCACTCGCTCTCTCTTTCTCGCTCGCTCTCTCTTTCTCGCTCGCTCTCTCTTTCTCGCTCGCTCGCACTTTCTCGCTCACTCGCTCTTTCTCGCTCGCTCTTTCTCGCTTGCTCGCTCTTTCTCGCTCGCTCTTGCTCTCTCGCTTGCTTGCTCTCTCTCTCTTGCTCTTTCTCCCTCGCTCGCTCGCTCTCTCACTCTCTCGCTCGCTCTCTCACTCACTCTCTCACTCGCTGTCTCACTCACTCTCTTGCTCGCTCTCTCACTCACTCTCTTGCTCACTCTCTCACTCACTCTCTTGCTCACTCTCTCACTCACTCTCTCGCTCTCTCACTCACTCTCTCGCTCTCTCACTCACTCTCTCGCTCGCTCTCTCTTTCTCGCTCGCTCTCTCTTTCTCGCTCGCTCTCTCTTTCTCGCTCGCTCTCTCTTTCTCGCTCGCTCTCTCTTTCTCGCTCGCTCTCTCTTTCTCGCTCGCTCTCCCTTTCTCGTGCTCTCTCTCGCTTGCTCTCTCTCTTTCTCGCTCGCTCTCTCTCTTTCTCGCTCGCTCTCTCTCTTTCTCGCTCGCTCTCTCTCTTTCTCACTCTCTCTCTTTCTCGCTCTCTCTCTTTCTCGCTCTCTCTCTTTCTCGCTCTCTCTCTTTCTCGCTCTCTCTTTCTCGCTCTCTCTCTTTCTCGCTCGCTCTCTCTTTCTCGCTCGCTCTCTCTTTCTCGCTCGCTCTCTCTTTCTCGCTCGCTCTCTCTTTCTCGCTCGCTCTCTCTATCTCGCTCGCTCTCTCTATCTCGCTCGCTCTCTCTATCTCGCTCGCTCTCTCTATCTCGCTCGCTCTCTCTATCTCGCTCGCTCTCTCTTTCTCGCTCGCTCTATCTCGCTCGATCTCTCTTTCTCGCTCGCTCTCTCTTTCTCGCTCGCTCTCTCTTTCTCTCTCCTTCTCGCTCGCTCTCTCGTTCTCGCTCTCTCTCTCTTTCTCGCTTGTGCTCTCTCGCTTGCTCACTACTGCTTGCCCGCTCTATCTCGTTCGCTCGCTCTTTGTCTCTCGCTCGCTCTCTCTTTCTTGCTCGCTCTCTCTTTCTTGCTCGCTCTCTCTTTCTTGCTCGCTCTCTCTTTCTTGCTCGCTCTCTCTTTCTTGCTCGCTCTCTCTTGCTCGCTTTCTCTTTCTCGCTCGCTCTTTCTCGCTCGCTCTTTCTCGCTCGCTCTCTCGCTCGCTCTTTCTCACTTGCTCGCTCTCTCTCACTCGTTCTCTTGCTCGCTCTCTCTCGCTCGCTCTCTCTTTCTTGCTCACTCTCTTCTCGCTCTCTCTCTCTTTCTCGCTCGCTCTCTCTTTCTGGCTCGCTCTCTCTTTCTGGCTCTCTCTCTCTTTCTGGCTCGCTCTCTCTTTCTCGCTCTCTCTTTCTCGCTCTCTCTTTCTCGCTCTCTCTTTCTCGCTCTCTCTTTCTCGCTCTCTCTTTCTCGCTCTCTCGTTCTCGCTCTCTCGTTCTCGCTCTCTCGTTCTCGCTCTCTCGTTCTCGCTCTCTCGTTCTCGCTCTCTCGTTCTCGCTCTCTCGTTCTCGCTCTCTTGTTCTCGCTCTCTTGTTCTCGCTCTCTCGTTCTCGCTCTCTCGTTCTCGCACTCGCTCGCTCTCTCTCGCTCACACTCGCTCGCTCTCGCTCGCTCTCTCTTTCTCTCTCGCTCGCTCTATCTTTCTCTCTCGCTCGCTCTCTCTTTCTCTCTCGCTCGCTCTCTCTCTCTCGCTCGCTCTCTCTTTCTTGCTCGCTCTCTCTTTCTTGCTCGCTCTCTCTTTCTCGCTCGCTCGCTCTTTCTCGCTCGCTCTTTCTCGCTCGCTCGTTCTCTCTTTCTCTCTCGCTCGCTCTCTCTTTCTCGCTCGCTCTCTTTCTCGCTCAGTCTCTTCTCACTCGCTCTCTCTTTCTCGCTCGCTCTCTCTATCTCGCTCGCTCTTTCTCGCTCGCTCGCTCTTTCTCGCTCGCTCGCTCTTTCTCGCTCGCTCGCTCTTTCTCGCTCGCTCGCTCTTTCTCGCTCGCTCGCTCTTGCTCGCTCGCTCTTTCTCGCTCGCTCGCTCTTTCTCGCTCGCTCGCTCTTTCTCGCTCGCTCGCTCTTTCTCGCTCGCTCGCTCTTTCTCGCTCGCTCGCTCTCGCTCGCTCGCTCTTTCTCGCTCGCTCGCTCTTTCTCGCTCGCTCTTGCTCTCTCGCTCGCTTGCTCTCTCTTGCTCTTTCTCCCTCGCTCGCTCGCTCTCTCACTCACTCTCTCAATCGCTCTCTCACTCACTCTCACACTCACTGTCTCACTCTCTCGCTCGCTCTCTCACTCACTCTCTCGCTCGCTCTCTCACTCACTCTCTCACTCGCTGTCTCACTCACTCTCTCGCTCGCTCTCTCACTCACTCTCTTGCTCACTCTCTCACTCACTCTCTCGCTCTCTCACTCACTCTCTCGCTCGCTCTCTCTTTCTCGCTCGCTCTCTCTTTCTCGCTCGCTCTCTCTTTCTCGCTCGCTCTCTTTTTCTCGCTCGCTCTCTTTTTCTCGCTCGCTCTCTCTTTCTCGCTCGCTCTCTCTTTCTCGCTCGCTCTCTCTTTCTCGCTCGCTCTCTCTTTCTCGCTCGCTCTCTCTTTCTCGCTCGCTCTCTCTTTCTCGCTCGCTCTCTTTCTCGCTCGCTCTCTTTCTCGCTCGCTCTCTCTTTCTCGCTCGCTCTCTCTTTCTCGCTCGGTCTCTCTTTCTCGCTCGCTCTCTCTTTCTCGCTCGCTCTCTCTTTCTCGCTCGCTCTCTCTTTCTCGCTCGCTCTCTCTTTCTCGCTCGCTCTCTCTTTCTCGCTCGCTCTCTCTTTCTCGCTCGCTCTCTCTTTCTCGCTCGCTCTCTCTTTCTCGCTCGCTCTCTCTCGCACGCTCTCACTTTCTCGCTTGCTGTCACTCTCTCTCGCTCTGTCGCTCTGTCACCCTCTCAGTCTCTCTGGCTCGCACTGTCTCTGGCTTGCTCTCTCTCTCACGCTCTCTCTCTCTCTTCTCGCTCTCTCTCTCTCGCTCTCTCTCTCGCTCTCTTTCTCGCTCTCTCTCTCGCTCTCTTTCTCGCTCATCTCTCTTGCGGGCTCGCTCTCTCTTTCTCGCTCGCTCTCTCTTTCTCGCTCGCTCTCTCTTTCTCGCTCGCTCTCTCTTTCTCGCTCGCTCTCTCTTTCTCGCTCGCTCTCTCTTTCTCGCTCGCTCTCTCTTTCTCGCTCGCTCTCTCTTTCTCGCTCGCTCTCTCTTTCTCGCTCGCTCTCTCTTTCTCGCTCGCTCTCTCTTTCTCGCTCGCTCTCTCTTTCTCGCTCGCTCTCTCTTTCTCGCTTGCTCTCTCTTTCTCGCACGCTCTCACTTTCTCGCTTGCTGTCACTCTCTCTCGCGCTGTCACTCTGTCGCTCTGTCACCCTCTCAGTCTCTCTGGCTCGCACTGTCTCTGGCTTGCTCTCTCTCTCTCGCTCTCTCTCTCTTTTCTCGCTCTCTCTCTCTCTCTCTCTCTCGCTCTCTTTCTCGCTCTCTCTCTCGCTCTCTTTCTCGCTCATCTCTCTTGCGGGCTCGCTCTCTCTTTCTCGCTCGCTCTCTCTTTCTCGCTCGCTCTCTCTTTCTCGCTCGCTCTCTCTTTCTCGCTCGCTCTCTCTTTCTCGCTCGCTCTCTCTTTCTCGCTCGCTCTCTCTTTCTCGCTCGCTCTCTCTTTCTCGCTCGCTCGCACTTTCTCGCTCACTCGCTCTTTCTCGCTCGCTCTTTCTCGCTTGCTCGCTCTTTCTCGCTCGCTCTTGCTCTCTCGCTTGCTTGCTCTCTCTCTCTTGCTCTTTCTCCCTCGCTTGCTCGCTCTCTCACTCTCTCGCTCGCTCTCTCACTCACTCTCTCACTCGCTGTCTCACTCACTCTCTTGCTCGCTCTCTCACTCACTCTCTTGCTCACTCTCTCACTCACTCTCTTGCTCACTCTCTCGCTCTCTCACTCACTCTCTCGCTCGCTCTCTCTTTCTCGCTCGCTCTCTCTTTCTCGCTCGCTCTCTCTTTCTCGCTCGCTCTCTCTTTCTCGCTCGCTCTCTTTTTCTCGCTCGCTCTTTTTCTCGCTCGCTCTATCTTGCTCGCTCGCTCTCTCTTTCTCGCTCGCTCTCTCTTTCTCGCTCGCTCTCTCTTTCTCACTATCTTTCTTTCTCACTATCTCTATTTCTCGCTCACTCTTTCTCGCTCGCTCTCTTTCTCGCTCGCTCTCTTTCTCGCTCGGTCTCTTCACACTCGCTCTCTCTTTCTCGCTCGCTCTCTCTTTCTCACTCGCTCTCTCTTTCTCGCTCGCACTCTCTTTCTCGCTCGCACTCTCTTTCTCGCTCTCTCTCTCTTTCTCGCTCGCTCTCTCTTTCTTGCTCGCTCTCTCTTTCTTGCTCGCTCTCTCTTTCTTGCTCGCTCTCTCTTTCTTGCTCGCTCTCTCTTTCTTGCTCGCTCTCTCTTTCTCGCTCGCTCTCTCTTTCTCGCTCGCTCTCTCTTTCTCGCTCGCTCTCTCTTTCTCGCTCGCTCTCTCTTTCTCGCTCGCTCTCTCTTTCTCGCTCGCTCTCTCTTTCTCGCTCGCTCGCTCTTTCTCGCTCGCTCTTTCTCGCTCGCTCGCTCTCTCTCTCTCGCTCGCTCTCTCTTTCTCTCTCGCTCTCTTTCTCGCTCGGTCTCTTCTCACTCGCTCTCTCTTTCTCGCTCGCTCTCTCTTTCTCGCTCGCTCTCTCTTTCTCGCTCGCTCTCTCTTTCTCGCTCGCTCGCACTTTCTCGCTCACTCGCTCTTTCTCGCTCGCTCTTTCTCGCTTGCTCGCTCTTTCTCGCTCGCTCTTGCTCTCTCGCTTGCTTGCTCTCTCTCTCTTGCTCTTTCTCCCTCGCTCGCTCGCTCTCTCACTCTCTCGCTCGCTCTCTCACTCACTCTCTCACTCGCTGTCTCACTCACTCTCTTGCTCGCTCTCTCACTCACTCTCTTGCTCACTCACTCACTCTCTTGCTCACTCTCTCACTCACTCTCTCGCTCTCTCACTCACTCTCTCGCTCGCTCTCTCTTTCTCGCTCGCTCTCTCTTTCTCGCTCGCTCTCTCTTTCTCGCTCGCTCTCTCTTTCTCGCTCGCTCTCTTTTTCTCGCTCGCTCTTTTTCTCGCTCGCTCTATCTTGCTCGCTCGCTCTCTCTTTCTCGCTCGCTCTCTCTTTCTCGCTCGCTCTCTCTTTCTCGCTCGCTCTCTCTTTCTCGCTCGCTCTCTCTTTCTCGCTCGCTCTCTCTTTCTCGCTCGCTCTCTCTTTCTCGCTCGCTCTCTCTTTCTCGCTCGCTCTCTCTTTCTCGCTCGCTCTCTCTTTCTCGCTCGCTCTCTCTTTCTCGCTCGCTCTCTCTTTCTCGCACGCTCTCTCTTTCTCGCACGCTCTCACTTTCTCGCACGCTCTCACTTTCTCGCTTGCTGTCACTCTCTCTCGCGCTGTCGCTCTGTCGCTCTGTCACCCTCTCAGTCTCTCTGGCTCGCACTGTCTCTGGCTTGCTCTCTCTCTCTCGCTCTCTCTCTCTCTTCTCGCTCTCTCTCTCGCTCTCTTTCTTGCTCTCTCTCTTGCTCTCTTTCTCGCTCATCTCTCTTTCTCGCTCGCTCTCTCTTTCTCGCTCGCTCTCTCTTTCTCGCTATTTTCTTTCTCGCTCTCTTTCTCGTCGCTCTCTTTCTCGCTCGCTCTCTCTTTCTCGCTCGCTCTCTCTTTCTCGCTCGCTTTCTCTTTCTCGCTCTCTCTTTCTCGCTCGCTCTCTCTTTCTCGCTCGCTCTCTCTTTCTCGCTCGCTCTCTCTTTCTCGCTCGCTCTCTCTTTCTCGCTCGCTGTCTCTTTCTCGCTCGCTGTCTCTTTCTCGCTCGCTCTCTCTTTCTCGCTCGCTGTCTCTTTCTCGCTCGCTCTCTCTTTCTCGCTCGCTCTCTCTTTCTCGCTCGCTCTCTCTTTCTCGCTCGCTCTCTCTTTCTCGCTCGCTCTCTCTTTCTCGCTCGCTCTCTCTTTCTCGCTCGCTCTCTCTTTCTCGCTCGCTCTCTCTTTCTCGCTCGCTCTCTCTTTCTCGCTCGCTCTCTCTTTCTCGCTCGCTCTCTCTTTCTCGCTCGCTCTCTCTTTCTCGCTCGCTCTCTCTTTCTCGCTCGCTCTCTCTTTCTCGCTCGCTCTCTCTTTCTCGCTCGCTCTCTCTTTCTCGCTCGCTCTCACTTTCTCGCTCGCTCGCACTTTCTCGCTCGCTGTCACTCTCTCTCGCGCTATCGCTCTGTCGCTCTGTCACCCTCTCAGTCTCTCTGGCTTGCACTGTCTCTGGCTTGCTCTCTCTCTCTCGCTCTCTCTCTCTTCCTGCTCTCTCTCTCGCTCTCTTTCTCGCTCGCTCTCTCGCTCTCTTTCTCGCTCGCTCTCTCTTTCTCGGTCTCTCTTTCTCGCTCGCTCTCTCTTTCTCGCTCGCTCTCTCTTTCTCGCTCACTGTCTCTTTCTCGCTCGCTCTCTCTTTCTCGCTCGCTCTCTCTTGCTCGCTCTCTTGCTCTCTCTCCCTCTCTCTCGCTCGCTCTATCTCGCTCACTCGCTCTTTGTCTCTCGCTCGCTGTCTCTCTCACTCGTTCTCTTGCTCGCTCTCGCTCGGTCACTCTTTCTCGCTCACTCACTCTTTCTCGCTCGCTCACTCTTACTCGCTCGCTCACTCTTGCTCTCTCTTTCTCGCTTGCTCTCTTTTTCGCTCTCTCTCTTTTTCGCTCTCTCCCCTTTTCGCTTGCTCTCTTTCTCGCTTGCTCTCTTTCTCGCTTGCTCTCTTTCTCGCTTGCTCTCTTTCTCGCTCGCTCTCTTTCTCGCTCGCTCTCTTTCTCGCTCGCTCTCTTTCTCGCTCGCTCTCTTTCTCGCTCGCTCTCTTTCTCGCTCGCTCTCTTTCTCGCTCGCTCTCTTTCTCGCTCGCTCTCTTTCTCGCTCGCTCTCTTTCTCGCTCGCTCTCTTTCTCGCTCGCTCTCTTTCTCGCTCGCTCTCTTTCTCGCTCGCTCTCTTTCTCGCTCGCTCTCTTTCTCGCTCGCTCTCTTTCTCGCTCGCTCTCTTTCTTGCTCTCTCTCTCTCGCTCGCTCTCTCTTTCTCGCTCGCGCTCTCTCAGTCTCTCGCTCTCTCGCACTCTCTCACTCTCTCTCTCTTGCTCTCTCTTTCTCGCTCTCTCTCTCGCTCTCTCACGCTCTCTTTCTCTCGGTCTCTCTCGCTCTCTGTTGCTTTCTCTGTTTCGCTCTCTCGCTCTCTCGCTCTCTCGCTCTCTCGCTCTCTCGCTCTCTCGCTCTCTCGCTCTCTCGCTCTCTCGCTCTCTCGCTGTCTCGCTCCCTCTGTCTCGCTCCCTCTGTCTCGCTCCCTCTGTCTCGCTCCCTCTGTCTCGCTCCCTCTGTCTCGCTCCCTCTGTCTCGCTCCCTCTGTCTCGCTCCCTCTGTCTCGCTCCCTCTGTCTCGCTCCCTCTGTCTCGCTCCCTCTGTCTCGCTCCCTCTGTCTCGCTCCCTCTGTCTCGCTCCCTCTGTCTCGCTCCCTCTGTCTCGCTCCCTCTGTCTCGCTCCCTCTGTCTCGCTCCCTCTGTCTCGCTCCCTCTGTCTCGCTCCCTCTGTCTCGCTCTCTCTCTGTCTCGCTCTCTGTCTCGCTCTCTCTCTGTCTCGCTCTCTGTCTCACTCTCACTCTCTCGCTCGCGCTCTCTCGCTCGCGCTCTCTCGCTCGCGCTCTCTCTCTCGCGCTCTCTCTCTCGCACTCTCTCTCTCGCGCTCTCTCTCTCGCACTCTCTCTCTCGCACTCTCTCTCTCGCACTCGCTCTCTCTCACACTTTTTCTCGCTCACTCTCTCTTTCTCACTCGCTCTCTCTTTCTCGCTCTCTTTCTCACTCGCTCTCTCTCTCGCATTCTTTCTCGCTCGCTCTTTCTCGCTCTCACTTTCTCGCTCACTCTCTCTCGCTTGCTCTTGCTCGCTCTCTCTTTCTTTCTCGCTATCTCTTTCTTTCTCGCTCTCTCTTTCTTTCTCGCTCTCTCTTTCTCGCTTGCTCTTTCTTTCTCGCTTGCTCTTTCTTTCTCGCTTGCTCTTTCTTTCTCGCTCGCTCTCTTTTTCTTGCTCGTGCTCACTCGCTTGCTCATGACCGCTCACTTGCTCTAGCTCACTTGCTCACTCTTTGTCTCTCGCTCACGCTCTCTCTCACTCGTTCTCTTGCTCGCTCTCTCTTTCTTGCTTGCTCTCTCATTCTTGCTTGCTCTCTCATTCTTGCTTGCTCTCTCATTCTTGCTTGCTCTCTCTTTCTTGCTTGCTCTCACTTTCTTGCTTGCTCTCACTTTCTTGCTCGCTCTCACTTTCTTGCTCGCTCTCTTTCTTGCTCGCTCTCTTTCTTGCTCGCTCTCTTTCTTGCTCGCTCTCTTTCTTGCTCGCTCTCTTTCTTGCTCGCTCTCTTTCTTGCTCGCTCTCTTTCTTGCTCGCTCTCTTTCTTGCTCGCTCTCTTTCTTGCTCGCTCTCTTTCTTGCTCGCTCTCTTTCTTGCTCGCTCTCTTTCTTGCTCGCTCTCTTTCTTGCTCGCTCTCTCTTTCTCGCTCGCTTTCTCGCTCGCTCTCTCTCACTCTCTCTCTCGCTCTCACACTCTTTCTCGCTCGCGCTCTCTCTCTCTCTCGCACTCTCTCTCTCGCACTCTCTCTCACACTCTCTCTTTCGCACTCGCTCTCTCTCTCACTTTTTCTCGCTCGCTCTCTCTTTCTCGCTCGCTCTCTGTCTCGCTCTCTGTCTCGCTCTCTGTCTCGCTCTCTGTCTCGCTCTCTCGCTCGCGCTCTCTCGCTCGCGCTCTCTCGCTCGCGCTCTCTCGCTCGCGCTCTCTCGCTCGCGCTCTCTCGCTCGCGCTCTCTCGCTCGCGCTCTCTCGCTCGCGCTCTCTCGCTCGCGCTCTCTCGCTCGCGCTCTCTCGCTCGCGCTCTCTCTCTTGCACTCGCTCTCTCGCTCTCTCTCTCTCTCACACTTTTTCTCGCTCACTCTCTCTTTCTCACTCGCTCTCTCTTTCTCGCTCTCTCTTTCTCACTCGCTCTCTCTTTCTCGCTCTCTTTCTCGCTCTCTTTCTCACTCACTCTCTTGCATTCTTTCTCGCTCGCTCTTTCTCGCTCTCACTTTCTCGCTTACTCTCTCTCGCTCTCTCTCTCGCTTGCTCTTGCTCGTTCTCTCTTGCTCTCTTTCTTTCTCGCTCTTTCTTTCTCGCTCTCTCTTTCTTTCTCACTCTCTCTTTCTCTCTTGCTCTCTCTTTCTTGCTTGCTCTTTCTTTCTCGCTCGCTCTCTCTTTCTTGCTCGTGCTCTCTCGCTTGCTCATGACCGCTCACTTGCTCTAGCTCACTTGCTCACTCTTTGTCTCTCGCTCGCGCTCTCTCTCACTCGTTCTCTTGCTCGCTCTCTCTTTCTTGCTCGCTCTCTCATTCTTGCTTGCTCTCTCTTTCTTGCTCGCTCTCTCTTTCTTGCTTGCTCTCTCTTTCTTGTTCGCTCTCTTTCTTGCTCGCTCTCTTTCTTGCTCGCTCTCTTTCTTGCTCGCTCTCTTTCTTGCTCGCTCTCTTGCTCGCTCTCTTGCTCGCTCTCTCTTTCTCGCTCGCTTTCTGGCTCGCTCTCTCTCGCTCTCTCTCGCTCTCTCTCTCGCTCTCTCTCTCGCTCTCTCTCTCGCTCTCTCTCTCGCTCTCTCTCTCGCTCTCTCTCTCGCTCTCTCTCTCGCTCTCTCTCGCACTCTTTGTCGCTTGCTCTCTCTCGCACTCTTTCTTGCTCGCTCTCTCTCTCTCGCACTCTTTCTCGCTCGCTCTCTCTCGCACTCTTTCTCGCTCGCTCTCTTTCTCGCTCTCCTTTCTCGCTCTCCTTTCTCGCTCTCCTTTCTCGCTCTCCTTTCTCGCTCTCCCTTTCTCGCTCTCGCTTTCTCGCTCTCCCTTTCTCGCTCTCCCTTTCTCGCTCGCTCTTTCTGTCTCATTCTTTCTTACTCGCTCGCGCTCTCTTTCTTGCTCGCTCTCTCTTTCTCACTCGCTCGCTCTTTCTCGCTCGCTCTTTCTCGCTCGCTCGCTCTCTCTTTCTCTCTCGCTCGCTCTCTCTTTCTCGCTCGGTCTCTTTCTCGCTCGGTCTCTTCTCACTCGCTCTCTCTTTCTCGCTCGCTCTCTCTTTCTCGCTCGCTCTCTCTTTCTCGCTCGCTCTCTCTTTCTCGCTCGCTCTCTCTTTCTCGCTCGCTCTCTCTTTCTCGCTCGCTCTCTCTTTCTCGCTCACTCGCTCTTTCTCGCTCGCTCTTTCTCGCTCGCTCGCTCTTTCTCGCTCGCTCTTGCTCTCTCGCTCGCTTGCTCTCTCTCTCTTGCTCTTTCTCCCTCGCTCGCTCGCTCTCTCACTCGCTCGCTCGTTCTCTCGCTCGCTCGCTCTCTCACTCACTCTCTCACTCGCTCTCTCACTCACTCTCACGCTCACTGTCTCACTCTCTCTCTCGCTCTCTCACTCACTCTCTCACTCGCTGTCTCACTCACTCTCTCGCTCGCTCTCTCACTCACTCTCTTGCTCACTCTCTCACTCACTCTCTCGCTCTCACTCACTCTCTCGCTCGCTCTCTTTCTCGCTCGCTCTCTCTTTCTCGCTCGCTCTCTCTTTCTCGCTCGCTCTCTCTTTCTCGCTCGCTCTCTTTTTCTCGCTCGCTCTTTTTCTCGCTCGCTCTCTCTTGCTCGCTCGCTCTCTCTTTCTCGCTCGCTCTCTCTTTCTCGCTCGCTCTCTCTTTCTCGCTCGCTCTCTCTTTCTCGCTCGCTCTCTCTTTCTCGCTCGCTCTCTCTTTCTCGCTCGCTCTCTCTTTCTCGCTCGCTCTCTCTTTCTCGCTCGCTCTCTCTTTCTCGCTCGCTCTCTCTTTCTCGCTCGCTCTCTCTTTCTCGCTCGCTCTCTCTTTCTCGCTCGCTCTCTCTTTCTCGCTCGCTCTCTCTTTCTCGCTCGCTCTCTCTCGCATGCTCTCACTTTCTCGCTTGCTGTCACTCTCTCTCGCGCTGTCGCTCTGTCGCTCTGTCACCCTCTCAGTCTCTCTGGCTCGCACTGTCTCTGGCTTGCTCTCTCTCTCTCGCTCTCTCTCTCTTTTCTCGCTCTCTCTCTCTCGCTCTCTCTCGCTCTCTTTCTCGCTCTCTCTCTCGCTCTCTTTCTCGCTCATCTCTCTTGCGGGCTCGCTCTCTCTTTCTCGCTCGCTCTCTCTTTCTCGCTCGCTCTCTCTTTCTCGCTCGCTCTCTCTTTCTCGCTCGCTCTCTCTTTCTCGCTCGCTCTCTCTTGCTCGCTCGCTCTCTCTTGCTCGCTCTCTCTTTCTCGCTCGCTCTCTCTTTCTTGCTCGCTCTCTCTTTCTCGCTATCTCTATTTCTCGCTCACTCTTTCTCGCTCGCTCTCTCTCGCTCGCTCTCTTTCTCGCTCGCTCTCTTTCTCGCTCACTCTCTCGCTCGCTCTCTTTCTCGCTCGCTCTCTTTCTCGCTCGCTCTCTTTCTCGCTCGCACTCTTTCTCGCTCGCTCTCTTTCTCGCTCGCTCTCTTTCTCGCTCGCTCTCTTTCTCGCTCGCTCTCTTTCTCGCTCGCTCTCTTTCTCGCTCTCTCTTTCTTTCTCGCTCTCTCTTTCTCTCTTGCTCTCTCTTTCTTGCTTGCTCTTTCTTTCTCGCTTGCTCTCTCTTTCTTGCTCGTGCTCTCTCGCTTGCTCATGACCGCTCACTTGCTCTAGCTCACTTGCTCACTCTTTGTCTCTCGCTCGCGCTCTCTCTCACTCGTTCTCTTGCTCGCTCTCTCTTTCTTGCTCGCTCTCTCATTCTTGCTTGCTCTCTCTTTCTTGCTCGCTCTCTCTTTCTTGCTTGCTCTCTCTTGCTCGCTCTCTTTCTTGCTCGCTCTCTCTTGCTCGCTCTCTTTCTTGCTCGCTCTCTTTCTTGCTCGCTCTCTTTCTTACTCGCTCTCTTTCTTGCTCGCTCTCTTTCTTGCTCGCTCTCTTTCTCGCTCGCTCTCTTTCTCGCTCGCTCTCTTTCTCGCTCACTCTCTTTCTCGCTCACTCTTTCTCGCTCACTCTCGCTCTCTCTCTTTCTCGCTCTCTCTTTCTCACTCACTCTCTTTCTCGCTCGCTCTCTCTTTGTCGCTCGCTCTCTCTCGTTCGTGCTCTCTCACTCTCTCGCTCTCTCTCTCGCACTCTCTCTCACTCTCTCTCTCTTGCTCTCTCTTTCTCGCTCTCTCTCTCTCTCTCTCACGCTCTCTTTCTCTCGGTCTCTCTTGCTCTCTCTTGCTTTCTCTGTTTCGCTCCCTCGCTCTCTCGCTTGCACTGTCTCGCTCTCTCTGTCCCGCTCTCTCTGTCCCGCTCTCTCTGTCTCGCTCTCTCTGTCCCGCTCTCTCTGTCTCGCTCTCTCTGTCTCGCTCTCTCTGTCTCGCTCTCTCTGTCTCGCTCTCTCTGTCTCGCTCTCTCTGTCTCGCTCTCTCTGTCTCGCTCTCTCTGTCTCGCTCTCTCTCTGTCTCGCTCTCTGTCTCGCTCTCTGTCTCGCTCTCTGTCTCGCTCTCTGTCTCGCTCTCTGTCTCGCTCTCTGTCTCGCTCTCTGTCTCGCTCTCTGTCTCGCTCTCTGTCTCGCTCTCTGTTGCGCTCTCTGTCGCGCTCTCTGTCGCGCTCTCTGTCGCGCTCTCTGTCGCGCTCTCTGTCGCGCTCTCTCGCTCGCGCTCGCTCGCACTCTCTCTCTCGCACTCGCTCTCTCGCTCGCTCTCTCTCTCACACTTTTTCTCGCTCACTCTTTCTCACTCGCTCTCTCTTTCTCGCTCTTTCTCGCTCTCTTTCTCACTTGCTCTCTCTCGCATTCTTTCTCGCTCGCTCTTTCTCGCTCTCAATTTCTCGCTTACTCTCTCTCGCTCTCTCTCTCTCGCTTGCTCTTGCTCGCTCTCTCTTTCTTTCTTGCTCGCTCTTTCTTTCTCGCTCTTTCTTTCTCACTCTCTCTTTCTTTCTCGCTCTCTCTTTCTTTCTCGCTCTCTTTCTTTCTCGCTCTCTCTTTCTCTCTTGCTCTCTCTTTCTTGCTCGCTCTCTTTCTCGCTCGCTCTCTTTCTCGCTCGCTCTCTTTCTCGCTCGCTCTCTTTCTCGCTCTCTTTCTCGCTCGCTCTCTTTCTCGCTCGCTCTCTTTCTCGCTCGCTCTCTTTCTCGCTCGCTCTCTTTCTCGCTCGCTCTCTTTCTCGCTCGCTCTCTTTCTCGCTCTCTCTTTCTTTCTCGCTCTCTCTTTCTCTCTTGCTCTCTCTTTCTTGCTTGCTCTTTCTTTCTCGCTCGCTCTCTCTTTCTTGCTCGTGCTCTCTCGCTAGCTCATGACCGCTCACTTGCTCTAGCTCACTTGCTCACTCTTTGTCTCTCGCTCGCGCTCTCTCTCACTCGTTCTCTTGCTCGCTCTCTCTTTCTTGCTCGCTCTCTCATTCTTGCTTGCTCTCTCTTTCTTGCTCGCTCTCTCTTTCTTGCTTGCTCTCTCTTTCTTGCTCGCTCTCTTTCTTGCTCGCTCTCTTTCTTGCTCGCTCTCTTTCTTACTCGCTCTCTTTCTTGCTCGCTCTCTTTCTTGCTCGCTCTCTTTCTCGCTCGCTCTCTTTCTCGCTCTCTCTCTTTCTCGCTCGCTCTCTTTCTCGCTCGCTCTCTTTCTCGCTCACTCTTTCTCGCTCACTCTTTCTCGCTCTCTCTCTTTCTCGCTCTCTCTTTCTCAATCACTCTCTTTCTCGCTCGCTCTTTGTCGCTCGCTCTCTCTTTCTCGTTCGTGCTCTCTCACTCTCTCGCTCTCTCTCTCGCACTCTCTCTCACTCTCTCTCCCTTGCTCTCTCTTTCTCGCTCTCTCTCTCACTCTCTCACGCTCTCTTTCTCTCGGTCTCTCTTGCTCTCTCTTGCTTTCTCTGTTTCGCTCCCTCGCTCTCTCGCTCTCTCTGTCTCGCTCTCTCTGTCTCGCTCCCTCTGTCTCGCTCTCTCTGTCTCGCTCTCTCTGTCTCGCTCTCTCTGTCTCGCTCTCTCTGTCTCGCTCCCTCTGTCTCGCTCCCTCTGTCTCGCTCCCTCTGTCTCGCTCTCTCTGTCTCGCTCTCTGTCTCGCTCTCTCGATCGCACTCTCTCGCTCGCGCTCTCTCGCTCGCGCTCTCTCGCTCGCGCTCTCTCGCTCGCGCTCTCTCGCTCGCGCTCTCTCGCTCGCGCTCTCTCGCTCGCGCTCTCTCGCTCGCGCTCTCTCGCTCGTGCTCTCTCGCTCGCCCTCTCTCGCTCGCCCTCTCTCGCTCGCGCTCTCTCGCTCGCGCTCTCTCGCTCGCGCTCTCTCGCACGTACGTGCTCTCTCTCTCGCACTCGCTCTCTCGCTCGCAATCTCTCACACTTTTTCTCGCTCACTCTCTCTTTCTCACTCGCTCTCTCTTTCTCGATCTCACTTTCTCACTCGCTCTCTCTTTCTCGCTCTTTCTCGCTCTCTTTCTCACTTGCTCTCTCTCGCATTCTTTCTCGCTCGCTCTTTCTCGCTCTCAATTTCTCGCTTACTCTCTCTCGCTCTCTCTCTCTCGCTTGCTCTTGCTCGCTCTCTCTTTCTTTCTTGCTCGCTCTTTCTTTCTCGCTCTTTCTTTCTCACTCTCTCTTTCTTTCTCGCTCTCTCTTTCTTTCTCGCTCTCTCTTTCTCTCTTGCTCTCTCTTTCTTGCTTGCTCTTTCTTTCTCGCTCGCTCTCTCTTTCTTGCTCGTGCTCTCTCGCTTGCTCATGACTGCTCACTTGCTCTAGCTCACTTGCTCACTCTTTGTCTCTCGCTCGCGCTCTCTCTCACTCGTTCTCTTGCTCGCTCTCTCTTTCTTGCTCGCTCTCTCTTTCTTGCTTGCTCTCTCTTTCTTGCTCGCTCTCTCTTTCTTGCTTGCTCTCTCTTTCTTGCTCGCTCTCTTTCTTGCTTGCTCTCTCTTTCTTGCTCGCTCTCTTTCTTGCTCGCTCTCTTTCTTGCTCGCTCTCTTTCTTGCTCGCTCTCTTTCTTGCTCGCTCTCTTTCTTGCTCGCTCTCTTTCTTGCTCGCTCTCTTTCTTGCTCGCTCTCTTTCTTGCTCGCTCTCTTTCTTGCTCGCTCTCTTGCTCGCTCTCTTGCTCGCTCTCTCTTTCTCGCTCGCTTTCTCGCTCGCTCTCTCTCTCTCGCTCTCTCTCGCTCTCCCTCGCTCTCTCTCTCACTCTCTCTCGCACTCTTTGTCGCTTGCTCTCTCTCGCACTCTTTCTTGCTAGCTCTCTCTCGCACTTTTTCTCGCTCACTCTTTCTCGCTCGCTCTCTTTCTCGCTGTCCTTTCTCGCTCTCCCTTTCTCGCTCGCCCTTTCTCGCTCTCCCTTTCTCGCTCGCTCTTTCTGTCTCGTTCTCTCTTACTCGCTCGCGCTCTTTCTCGCTCGCGCTCTTTCTCGCTCGCGCTCTTTCTCGCTCGCTGTCTTTCTCGCTCGCTCTCTTTCTCGCTCGCTCTCTTTCTCGCTCGCTCTTTCTCGCTCGCTCTCTCTTTCTCGCTCGTGCTCTCTCACTCTCTCGCTCTCTCTCTCGCACTCTTTCTCACTCTCTCTTGCTCTCTCTGTCTCGCTCTCTCTGTCTCGCTCTCTCTGTCTCGCTCTCTCTGTCTCGCTCTCTGTCTCGCTCTCTGTCTCGCTCTCTGTCTCGCTCTCTCTGTCTCGCTCTCTCTGTCTCGCTCTCTCTGTCTCACTCTCTCTGTCTCGCTCTCTCTGTCTCGCTCTCTCTGTCTCGCTCTCTCTGTCTCGCTCTCTCTGTCTCGCTCTCTCTGTCTCGCTCTCTCTGTCTCGCTCTCTCGCTCTCTCTCTCGCTCTCTGTCTCGCTCTCTGTCTCGCTCTCTGTCTCGCTCTCTGTCTCGGTCTCTGTCTCGCTCTCTGTCTCGCTCTCTGTCTCGCTCTCTCGCTCGCGCTCTCTCGCTCGCGCTCTCTCGCTCGCGCTCTCTCGCTCGCGCTCTCTCGCTCGCGCTCTCTCACTCGCGCTCTCTGTCTCGCACTCGCTCTCTCGCTCGCTCTCTCTCTCACACTTTTTCTCGCTCACTCTTTCTCACTCGCTCTCTCTTTCTCGATCTCTCTTTCTCACTCACTCTCTCTTTCTCGCTCTCTTTCTCACTCGCTCTCTCTCTCGCATTCTTTCTCGCTCGCTCTTTCTCGCTCTCACTTTCTCGCTCACTCTCGCTCGCTCTCTCTCTCTCTCTCGCTTGCTCGTGCTCGCCCTCTCTTTCTTTCTTGCTCTCTTTCTTTCTTGCTCTCTCTTTCTTTCTCGCTCTTTCTTTCTCGCTCTCTCTTTCTTTCTCGCTCTCTCTTTCTTTCTCGCTCTCTCTTTCTCTCTTGCTCTCTCTTTCTTGCTTGCTCTTTCTTTCTCGCTCGCTCTCTCTTTCTTGCTCGTGCTCTCTCGCTTGCTCATGACCGCTCACTTGCTCTAGCTCACTTGCTCACTCTTTGTCTCTCGCTCGCGCTCTCTCTCACTCGTTCTCTTGCTCGCTCTCTCTTTCTTGCTCGCTCTCTCATTCTTGCTTGCTCTCTCTTTCTTGCTCGCTCTCTCTTTCTTGCTTGCTCTCTTTCTTGCTCGCTCTCTTTCTTGCTCGCTCTCTTTCTTGCTCGCTCTCTTTCTTGCTCGCTCTCTTTTTTGCTCGCTCTCTTTCTCGCTCGCTCTCTTTCTCGCTCGCTCTCTTTCTCGCTCGCTCTCTCTCTCGCTCTCTCTCTTTCTCGCTCTCTCTCTTTCTCGCTCTCTCTCTTTCTCGCTCTCTCTCTTTCTCGCTCTCTCTCTTTCTCGCTCTCTCTCTTTCTCGCTCTCTCTCTTTCTCGCTCTCTCTCTTTCTCGCTCTCTTTCTTTCTCGCTCTCTCTCTTTCTCGCTCTCTCTCTTTCTCGCTCTCTCTCTTTCTCGCTCTCTCTCTTTCTCGCTCTCTCTCTTTCTCGCTCTCTCTCTTTCTCGTTCGCTCTCTCTTTCTCGCTCGCGCTCTCTCACTCTCTCGCTCTCTCTCTCGCACTCTCTCTCACTCTCTCTCTCTTGCTCTCTCTTTCTCGCTCTCTCTCTCGCTCTCTCACGCTCTCTTTCTCTCGGTCTCTCTCGCTCTCTCTTGCTTTCTCTGTTTCGCTCTCTCGCTCTCTCGCTCGCACTGTCATGCTCTCTCTGTCTCGCTCTCTCTGTCTCGCTCTCTCTGTCTCGCTCTCTCTGTCTCGCTCTCTCTGTCTCGCTCTCTGTCTCGCTCTCTGTCTCACTCTCTCTGTCTCGCTCTCTCTGTCCCGCTCTCTCTGTCCCGCTCTCTCTGTCCCGCTCTCTCTGTCCCGCTCTCTCTGTCCCGCTCTCTCTGTCCCGCTCTCTCTGTCCCGCTCTCTCTGTCCCGCTCTCTCTGTCCCGCTCTCTCTGTCCCGCTCTCTCTGTCCCGCTCTCTCTGTCCCGCTCTCTCTGTCCCGCTCTCTCTGTCCCGCTCTCTCTGTCCCGCTCTCTCTGTCCCGCTCTCTCTGTCCCGCTCTCTCTGTCCCGCTCTCTCTGTCCCGCTCTCTCTGTCCCGCTCTCTCTGTCCCGCTCTCTCTGTCCCGCTCTCTCTGTCCCGCTCTCTCTGTCCCGCTCTCTCTGTCCCGCTCTCTCTGTCCCGCTCTCTCTGTCCCGCTCTCTCTGTTTCGCTCTCTCTGTTTCGCTCTCTCTGTCTCGCTCTCTCTGTCTCGCTCTCTCTGTCTCGCTCTCTCTGTCTCGCTCTCTCTGTCTCGCTCTCTCTGTCTCGCTCTCTCTGTCTCGCTCTCTCTGTCTCGCTCTCTCTGTCTCGCTCTCTCTGTCTCGCTCTCTCTGTCTCGCTCTCTCTGTCTCGCTCTCTCTGTCTCGCTCTCTCTGTCTCGCTCTCTCGCTCTCTCTCTCTCGCTCTCTCTCTCTCTGTCTCGCTCTCTGTCTCGCTCTCTCGCTCGCGCTCTCTCGCTCGCGCTCTCTCGCTCTCACTTTCTCGCTCACTCTCTCTCGCTCGCTTGCTCTCTCTCTCTCTCTCTCGCTTGCTCGTGCTCGCCCTCTCTTTCTTTCTTGCTCTCTCTTTCTTTCTTGCTCTCTCTTTCTTTCTTGCTCTCTCTTTCTTTCTCGCTCTCTCTTTCTTTCTCGCTCTCTCTTTCTTTCTCGCTCTCTCTTTCTTTCGCGCTCTCTCTTTCTCTCTTGCTCTCTCTTTCTTGCTTGCTCTTTCTTTCTCGCTCGCTCTCTCTTTCTTGCTCGTGCTCTCTCGCTTGCTCATGACCGCTCACTTGCTCTAGCTCACTTGCTCACTCTTTGTCTCTCGCTCGCGCTCTCTCTCACTCGTTCTCTTGCTCGCTCTCTCATTCTTGCTTGCTCTCTCTTTCTTGCTTGCTCTCTCTATCTTGCTCGCTCTCTTTCTTGCTCGCTCTCTTTCTTGCTCGCTCTCTTTCTTGCTCGCTCTCTTTCTTGCTCGCTCTCTTTCTTGCTCGCTCTCTTTCTTGCTCGCTCTCTTTCTCGCTCGCTCTCTTTCTTACTCGCTCTCTTTCTCGCTCGCTCTCTTTCTCGCTCGCTCTCTTTCTCGCTCGCTCTCTTTCTCGCTCGCTCTCTTTCTCGCTCGCTCTCTTTCTCGCTCGCTCTCTTTCTCGCTCACTCTTTCTCGCTCACTCTTTCTCGCTCTCTCTCTTTCTCGCTCTCTCTTTCTCACTCACTCTCTTTCTCGCTCGCTCTCCCTTTCTCGCTCGCTCTCTCTTTCTCACTCGCTCTCTCTTTCTCGCTCGTGCTCTCTCACTCTCTCGCTCTCTCTCTCGCACTCTCTCTCACTCTCTCTCTCTTGCTCTCTCTTTCTCGCTCTCTGTCTCGCTCTCTCACGCTCTCTTTCTCTCGGTCTCTCTCGCTCTCTCTTGCTTTCTCTGTTTCGCTCCCTCGCTCTCTCGCTTGCACTTTCTCGCTCTCTCTGTCTCGCTCTCTCTGTCTCGCTCTCTCTGTCTCGCTCCCTCTGTCTCGCTCCCTCTGTCTCGCTCCCTCTGTCTCGCTCCCTCTGTCTCGCTCTCTCTGTCTCGCTCTCTCTGTCTCGCTCTCTCTGTCTCGCTCTCTCTGTCTCGCTCTCTCTGTCTCGCTCTCTCTGTCTCGCTCTCTCTGTCTCGCTCTCTCTGTCTCGCTCTCTCTGTCTCGCTCTCTCTGTCTCGCTCTCTCTGTCTCGCTCTCTCTGTCTCGCTCTCTCTGTCTCGCTCTCTGTCTCGCTCTCTGTCTCGGTCTCTCGCTCGCGCTCTCTCGCTCGCGCTCTCTCGCTCGCGCTCTCTCGCTCGCGCTCTCTCGCTCGCGCTCTCTCGCTCGCGCTCTCTCGCTCGCGCTCTCTCGCTCGCGCTCGCTCGCACTCTCTCTCTCGCACTCTCTCTCTCGCACTCGCTCTCTCGCACTCGCTCTCTCGCACTCGCTCTCTCGCACTCGCTCTCTCGCTCGCTCTCTCTCTCACACTTTTTCTCGCTCACTCTCTCTTTCTCACTCGCTCTCTCTTTCTCGATCTCTCTTTCTCACTCGCTCTCTCTTTCTCCCTCTCTTTCTCACTCGGTCTCTCTCTCGCATTCTTTCTCGCTCGCTCTTTCTCGCTCTCACTTTCTCGCTCACTCTCTCTCGCTTGCTATTGCTCGCTCTCTCTTTCTTTCTTGCTCTCTCTTTCTTTCTTGCTCTCTCTTTCTTTCTCGCTCTTTCTTTCTCGCTCTCTCTTTCTTTCTCGCTCTCTCTTTCTTTCTCGCTCTCTCTTTCTTTCTCGCTCCCTCTTTCTTTCTCGCTCTCTCTTTCTCTCTTGCTCTCTCTTTCTTGCTTGCTCTTTCTTTCTCGCTCTCTCTTTCTTGCTCGTGCTCTCTCGCTTGCTCATGACCGCTCACTTGCTCTAGCTCACTTGCTCACTCTTTGTCTCTCACTCGTGCTCTCTCTCACTCGTTCTCTTGCTCGCTCTCTCTTTCTTGCTCACTCTCTCTTTCTTGCTTGCTCTCTCTTTCTTGCTCGCTCTCCTTCTTGCTCTCTTTCTTGCTCGCTCTCTTTCTTGCTCGCTCTCTTTCTTGCTCGCTCTCTTTCTTGCTCGCTCTCTTTCTTGCTCGCTCTCTTTTTTGCTCGCTCTCTTTTTTGCTCGCTCTCTTTATTGCTCGCTCTCTTTTTTGCTCGCTCTCTTTTTTGCTCGCTCTCTTTTTTGCTCGCTCTCTTTTTTGCTCGCTCTCTTTTTTGCTCGCTCTCTTTCTTGCTCGCTCTCTTTCTTACTCGCTCTCTTTCTCGCTCTCTCTCTTTCTCGCTCTCTTTCTCGCTCACTCTCTTTCTCGCTCGCTCTCTTTCTCGCTCGCTCTCTCTTTCTCGCTCGCTCTCTCTTTCTCGCTCGCGCTCTCTCACTCTCTCGCTCTCTCTCTCGGACTCTCTCTCACTCTCTCTCTCTTGCTCTCTCTTTCTTGCTCTCTCTCTCGCTCTCTCACGCTCTCTTTCTCTCGGTCTCTCTCGCTCTCTCTTGCTTTCTCTGTTTCGCTCTCTCGCTCTCTCGCTCGCACTGTCTCGCTCTCTCTGTCTCGCTCTCTGTCTCGCTCTCTCTGTCTCGCTCTCTCTGTCTCGCTCTCTCTGTCTCGCTCTCTCTGTCTCGCTCTCTCTGTCTCGCTCTCTCTGTCTCGCTCTCTCTGTCTCGCTGTCTCTGTCTCGCTGTCTCTGTCTCGCTGTCTCTGTCTCGCTGTCTCTGTCTCGCTGTCTCTGTCTCGCTGTCTCTGTCTCGCTGTCTCTGTCTCGCTCTCTCTGTCTCGCTCTCTCTGTCTCGCTCTCTCTGTCTCGCTCTCTCTGTCTCGCTCTCTCTCTTGCTCGCGCTCTCTCGCTCGCGCTCTCTCGCTCGCGCTCTCTCGCTCGCGCTCTCTCGCTCGCGCTCTCTCGCTCGCGCTATCTCGCTCGCGCTCTCTCTCTTGCACTCGCTCTCTCGCTCGCTCTCTCTCACACTTTTTCTCGCTCACTCTCTCTTTCTCACTCGCTCTCTCTTTCTCGATCTCTCTTTCTCACTCGCTCTCTCTTTCTCGCTCTCTTTCTCGCTCTCTTTCTCACTCGCTCTCTCTTGCATTCTTTCTCGCTCGCTCTTTCTCGCTCTCACTTTCTCGCTTACTCTCTCTCGCTCTCTCTCTCTCTCTCGCTTGCTCTTGCTCGCTCTCTCTTTCTTTCTTGCTCTCTCTTTCTTTCTCGCTCTTTCTTTCTCGCTCTCTCTTTCTTTCTCACTCTCTCTTTCTCTCTTGCTCTCTCTTTCTTGCTTGCTCTTTCTTTCTCGCTGGCTCTCTCTTTCTTGCTCGTGCTCTCTCGCTTGCTCATGACCGCTCACTTGCTCTAGCTCACTTGCTCACTCTTTGTCTCTCGCTCGTGCTCTCTCTCACTCGTTCTCTTGCTCGCTCTCTCATTCTTGCTTGCTCTCTCTTTCTTGCTCGCTCTCTTTCTTGCTCGCTCTCTCTTTCTTGCTTGCTCTCTCTTTCTTGCTCGCTCTCTTTCTTGCTCGCTCTCTTTCTTGCTCGCTCTCTTTCTTGCTCGCTCTCTTTCTTGCTCGCTCTCTTTCTTGCTCGCTCTCTTTCTTGCTCTCTTTCTTGCTCGCACTCTTTCTCGCTCACTCTTTCTCGCTCGCTCTCTTTCTCGCTCTCCTTTCTCGCTCTCCCTTTCTCGCTCTCCCTTTCTCGCTCTCCCTTTCTCGCTCGCTCTTTCTGTCCCGTTCTTTCTTACTCGCTCGCGCTCTCTTTCTCGCTCTCTCTTTCTCGCTCGCTCGCTCTCTCTTTCTCTCTCGCTCGCTCGGTCTCTTCTCGCTCGCTCTCGCTCGCTCGCTCTCTCTCGCTCGCTCGCTCTCTCTCGCTCGCTCTCTCTTTCTCTCTCGCTCGCTCGGTCTCTTCTCGCTCGCTCTCTCTCGCTCTCTCTCTCTCGCTCGCTCGCTCTCTCTCGCTCGCTCTCTCTTTCTCGCTCGCTCTCTCTTTCTCGCTCACTCGCACTTTCTCGCTCACTCGCTCTTTCTCGCTCGCTCTTTCTCGCTCGCTCGCTCTTTCTCGCTCGCTCTTGCTCTCTCTTTCTCGCTTGCTCTCTCTCTCTTGCTCTTTCTCCCTCGTTCGCTCGCTCTCTCGCTCGCTCGCTCGCTCTCTCACTCACTCTCTCACTCGCTCTCTCACTCACTCTCACGCTCACTGTCTCACTCTCTCGCTCGCTGTCTCACTCACTCTCTCACTCGCTGTCTCACTCACTCTCTCGCTCGCTCTCTCACTCACTCTCTTGCTCACTCTCTCACTCACTCTCTCGCTCTCTCACTCACTCTCTCGCTCGCTCTCTCTTTCTCGCTCGCTCTCTCTTTCTCGCTCGCTCTCTCTTTCTCGCTCGCTCTCTCTTTCTCGCTCGCTCTCTCTTTCTCGCTCGCTCTCTTTTTCTCGCTCGCTCTTTTTCTCGCTCGCTCTATCTTGCTCGCTCGCTCTCTCTTTCTCGCTCGCTCTCTCTTTCTCGCTCGCTCTCTCTTTCTCGCTCGCTCTCTCTTTCTCGCTCGCTCTCTCTTTCTCGCTCACTCTCTCTTTCTCGCTCGCTCTCTCTTTCTCGCACGCTCTCACTTTCTCGCTTGCTGTCACTCTCTCTCGCGCTGTCGCTCTGTCGCTCTGTCACCCTCTCAGTCTCTCTGGCTCGCACTGTCTCTGGCTTGCTCTCTCTCGCTCTCTCTCTCTTTTCTCGCTCTCTCTCTCTCGCTCTCTCTCTCGCTCTCTCTCTCGCTCTCTTTCTCGCTCTCTCTCGCTCTCTTTCACGCTCTCTCTCGCACTCTTTCTCGCTCATCTCTCTTGCGGGCTCGCTCTCTCTTTCTCGCACGCTCTCTCTTTCTTGCTCGCTCTCTCTCGCTATCTTTCTTTCTCGCTATCTCTATTTCTCGCTCACTCTTTCTCGCTCGCTCTCTTTCTCGCTCGCTCTCTTTCTCGCTCGCTCTCTTTCTCGCTCGCTCTCTTTCTCGCTCGCTCTCTTTCTCGCTCGCTCTCTTTCTCGCTCGCTCTCTTTCTCGCTCTCTCTCTTTCTCGCTCTCTCTTTCTTTCTCGCTCTCTCTTTCTCTCTTGCTCTCTCTTTCTTGCTTGCTCTTTCTTTCTCGCTCGCTCTCTCTTACTTGCTCGTGCTCTCTCGCTTGCTCATGACCGCTCACTTGCTCTAGCTCACTTGCTCACTCTTTGTCTCTCGCTCGCGCTCTCTCTCACTCGTTCTCTTGCTCGCTCTCTCTTTCTTGCTCGCTCTCTCATTCTTGCTTGCTCTCTCTTTCTTGCTCGCTCTCTTTCTTGCTCGCTCTCTTTCTTGCTCGCTCTCTTTCTTGCTCGTTCGCTTTCTTGCTCGCTCTCTTTCTCGCTCGCTCTCTTTCTCGCTCGCTCTCTTCTTCGCTCGCTCTCCTTCTCACTCTCTCTCTTTCTCGCTCACTCTTTCTCGCTCACTCTTTCTCGCTCTCTCTCTTTCTTGCTCTCTCTTTCTCACTCACTCTCTTTCTCGCTCGCTCTCTCTTTCTCGCTCGCTCTCTCTTTCTCGCTCGTGCTCTCTCACTCTCTCGCTCTTTCTCTCGCACTCTCTCTCACTCTCTCTCTCTTGCTCTCTCTTTCTCGCTCTCTCGCTCTCTCACGCTCTCTTTCTCTCGGTCTCTCTTGCTCTCTCTTGCTTTCTCTGTTTCGCTCCCTCGCTCTCTCGCTTGCACTGTCTCGCTCTCTCTGTCTCGCTCTCTCTGTCTCGCTCTCTCTGTCTCGCTCCCTCTGTCTCGCTCTCTCTGTCTCGCTCTCTGTCTCGCTCTCTGTCTCGCTCTCTCTCGCTCGCTCTCTCTCGCTCGCTCTCTCTCGCTCGCTCTCTCTCGCTCGCTCTCTCTCGCTCGCGCTCTCTCGCTCGCGCTCTCTCGCTCGCGCTCTCTCTCTCGCACTCGCTCTCTCGCTCGCTCTCTCTCACACTTTTTCTCACTCACTCTCTCTTTCTCACTCGCTCTCTCTTTCTCGATCTCTCTTTCTCACTCACTCTCTCTTTCTTGCTCTTTCTCACTCTCTTTCTCACTCGCTCTCTCTCGCATTCTTTCTCGCTCGCTCTTTCTCGCTCTCAATTTCTCGCTTACTCTCTCTCGCTCTCTCTCTCTCTCGCTTGCTCTTGCTCGCTCTGTCTTTCTTTCTTGCTCGTTCTTTCTTTCTCGCTCTTTCTTTCTCGCTCTCTCTTTCTTTCTCGCTCTCTCTTTCTCTCGCTTGCTCTTGCTCGCTCTCTCTTTCTTTCTTGCTCTTTCTTTCTTTCTCGCTCTTTCTTTCTCGCTCTCTCTTTCTTTCTCGCTCTCTCTTTCTCTCTTGCTCTCTCTTTCTTGCGTGCTCTTTCTTTCTCGCTCGCTCTCTCTTTCTTGCTCGTGCTCTCTCGCTTGCTCATGACCGCTCACTTGCTCTAGCTCACTTGCTCACTCTTTGTCTCTCGCTCGCGCTCTCTCTCACTCGTTCTCTTGCTCGCTCTCTCTTTCTTGCTCGCTCTCTCTTTCTTCCTCGCTCTCTCTTTCTTGCTCGCTCTCTCTTTCTTGCTTGCTCTCTCTTTCTTGCTCGCTCTCTTTCTTGCTCGCTCTCTCTTTCTTGCTCGCTCTCTTTCTTGCTCGCTCTCTTTCTTGCTCGCTCTCTTGCTCGCTCTCTTGCTCGCTCTCTTGCTCGCTCTCTCTTTCTCGCTCGCTTTCTCGCTCGCTCTCTCTCTCTCGCTCTCTCTCGCTCTCTCTCTCGCTCTCTCTCTCGCTCTCTCTCTCGCTCTCTCTCTCGCTCTCTCTCTCGCTCTCTCTCTCGCTCTCTCTCTCGCTCTCTCTCTCGCTCTCTCTCTCGCTCTCTCTCGCACTCTTTGTCGCTTGCTCTCTCTCGCACTCTTGCTTGCTCGTTCTCTCTCTCTCGCACTCTTTCTTGCTAGCTCTCTCTCGCACTCTTTCTCGCTCACTCTTTCTCGCTCGCTCTCTTTCTCGCTCAACTTTCTCGCTCTCCCTTTCTCGCTCTCCCTTTCTCGCTCTCCCTTTCTCGCTCTCCCTTTCTCGCTCTCCCTTTCTCGCTCGCTCTTTCTGTCTCGTTCTCTCTTACTCGCTCGCGCTCTCTTTCTCGCTCGCTCTTTCTCGCTCGCTCTCTTTCTCGCTCGCTCTCTTTCTCGCTCTCTCTCTTTCTCGCTCTCTCTCTTTCTCGCTCTCTCTCTTTCTCGCTCGCTCTCTCTTTCTCGCTCGTGCTCTCTCACTCTCTCGCTCTCTCTCTCTCGCACTCTTTCTCACTCTCTCTCTCTTGCTCTCTCTGTCTCGCTCTCTCTGTCTCGCTCTCTCTGTCTCGCTCTCTGTCTCACTCTCTCTGTCTCGCTCTCTCTGTCTCGCTCTCTCTGTCTCGCTCTCTCTGTCTCGCTCTCTCTGTCTCGCTCTCTCTGTCTCGCTCTCTCTGTCTCGCTCTCTCTGTCTCGCTCTCTCTGTCTCGCTCTCTCTGTCTCGCTCTCTCTGTCTCGCTCTCTCTGTCTCGCTCTCTCTGTCTCGCTCTCTCTGTCTCGCTCTCTCTGTCTCGCTCTCTCTGTCTCGCTCTCTCTGTCTCGCTCTCTCTCTCTCTCTCTCTCTCTCTGTCTCGCTCTCTGTCTCGCTCTCTCGCTCGCGCTCTCTCGCTCGCGCTCTCTCGCTCGCGCTCTCTCGCTCGCGCTCTCTCGCTCGCGCTCTCTCGCTCGCGCTCTCACGCTTGCGCTCTCTCGCTTGCGCTCTCTCGCTCGCGCTCTCTCTCTCGCTCGCTCTCTCTCTCTCACTTTTTCTCGCTCACTCTTTCTCACTCGCTCTCTCTTTCTCGATCTCTCTTTCTCACTCACTCTCTCTTTCTCGCTCTCTTTCTCACTCGCTCTCTCTCTCCCATTCTTTCTCGCTCGCTCTTTCTCGCTCTCACTTTCTCGCTCACTCTCTCTCGCTCGCTCGCTCTCTCTCTCTCTCTCTCTCGCTTGCTTGTGCTCGCCCTCTCTTTCTTTCTTGCTCTCTCTTTCTTTCTTGCTCTCTCTTTCTTTCTTGCTCTCTCTTTCTTTCTCGCTCTTTCTTTCTCGCTCTCTCTTTCTTTCTCGCTCTCTCTTTCTTTCTCGCTCTCTCTTTCTCGCTCTCTCTTTCTCTCTTGCTCTTTCTTTCTCGCTCGTTCTCTCTTTCTTGCTCGTGCTCTCTCGCTTGCTCATGACAGCTCACTTGCTCTAGCTCACTTGCTCACTCTTTGTCTCTCGCTCGCGCTGTCTCTCACTCGTTCTCTTGCTCGCTCTCTCGTTCTTGCTCGCTCTCTCATTCTTGCTTGTTCTCTCTTTCTTGCTCGCTCTCTCTTTCTTGCTTGCTCTCTCTTCCTTGCTCGCTCTCTTTCTTGCTCGCTCTCTTTCTTGCTCGCTCTCTTTCTTGCTCGCTCTCTTTCTTGCTCGCTCTCTTTCTTGCTCGCTCTCTTTCTTGCTCGCTCTCTTTCTTGCTCGCTCTCTTTCTTGCTCGCTCTCTTTCTTGCTCGCTCTCTTTCTTGCTCGCTCTCTTTCTTGCTCGCTCTCTTTCTCGCTCGCTCTCTTTCTCGCTCGCTCTCTTTCTCGCTCGCTCTCTTTCTCGCTCTCTCTCTTTCTCGCTCTCTCTTTCTCGCTCTCTCTTTCTCGCTCGCTCTCTCTTTCTCGCTCGCGCTCTCTCACTCTCTCGCTCTCTCTCTCGCACTCTCTCTCACTCTCTCTCTCTTGCTCTCTCTTTCTCGCTCTCTCTCTCGCTCTCTCACGCTCTCTTTCTCTCGGTCTCTCTCGCTCTCTCTTGCTTTCTCTGTTTCGCTCTCTCGCTCTCTCGCTCGCACTGTCATGCTCTCTCTGTCTCGCTCTCTCTGTCTCGCTCTCTCTGTCTCGCTGTCTCTGTCTCGCTGTCTCTGTCTCGCTGTCTCTGTCTCGCTGTCTCTGTCTCGCTGTCTCTGTCTCGCTGTCTCTGTCTCGCTCTCTCTGTCTCGCTCTCTGTCTCGCTCTCTCTGTCTCGCTGTCTCTGTCTCGCTGTCTCTGTCTCGCTGTCTCTGTCTCGCTGTCTCTGTCTCGCTGTCTCTGTCTCGCTCTCTCTGTCTCGCTCTCTCTGTCTCGCTCTCTCTGTCTCGCTCTCTCTGTCTCGCTCTCTCTGTCTCGCTCTCTCTGTCTCGCTCTCTCTGTCTCGCTCTCTCTGTCTCGCTCTCTCTGTCTCGCTCTCCCGCTCCCTCTCTTGCTCTCTCTCTCTGTCTCGCTCTCTGTCTCGCTCGCACTCTCTCGCTCGCGCTCTCTCGCTCGCGCTATCTCGCTCGCGCTCTCTCTCTTGCACTCGCTCTCTCGCTTGCTCTCTCTCTCACACTTTTTCTCGCTCACTCTCTCTTTCTCACTCGCTCTCTCTTTCTCGATCTCTCTTTCTCACTCGCTCTCTCTTTCTCGCTCTCTTTCTCGCTCTCTTTCTCACTCGCTCTCTCTTGCAT